>NC_134834.1:136733622-137034237 GCF_004210375.1 Tachypleus tridentatus
AGTCCTAGCGTGAGTTTGGGGTTTGAATCAACTATATCATCTGCTCTGATGTTTACTAACTTAATCTGCAAGTACAAAATGCCCACACTAATAAGATCATAAAAATGAACTATGCTGTACCAGAAAAAATATATAATAAGAAGTTATAGGTATCTACTAAAAAAACAAAGCACACTTTCCAAAGCACAGTATATAATTCTGAGAAAATAAGTCACCAATCCTATCTACCATCAATAAGAATATTGAGTAAAAATAAATGGACAAAACTGGATAGAATTGACACAATTTTTACTTTCTTTATAACTTTTGCTTCAGTATATATGAATCATTCTTTGTACCTACTAAAAAAAAAAAAAGACACTTTCCAAAGCACAGTATATAATTCTGACAAAATAAGTCACCAATCCTATCTACCATCACTAAGAATATTGAGTAAAAATAAATGGACAAAACTGGATAGAATTGACAATTTTTACTTTCTTTATAACTTTTGCTTCAGTATATATGAATCATTCTTTGTATATTCTGAGCCACACTGTGTGTCATGTGCATTCTTATTTATTTATTTATTTTTTTTAAGATAATGTAGTCTTATTAATAATTTATGTGTAGAAGAGTTCTAAACACTTTTATCAACAGGAAGTGTAGTTTATCATTACTACTGTTTGCAATAATATAAGCAGTACCATCACATTAATCAACAGGCTTATTTTAAGAATTTTCCACAAGGATACTGTACATATTAACATTTTAACCTGATGAAAAACCTTAAACACTAGGAATTATTTAATTGAAAAGTCAAATTGGTTAAAACTGTAAAAGGATGTTTAAAATATCGTATGTTTTGTCTGGTTGTGTTTAAAATAGTAGTGATATTTCACAAAAAACTTTTAGAATTACAACAAATATGTTAAGACAAAAACACCACAAGTTACTTTTTTACAAGTTATTTATACAGAATATTCAAGATAAACAAACAAAAGTGAAATGGACAGCAATTGGTTAGTTCAGAGTGATAACTGTATAGAAACTCAGTACAAGCTAACCTGATGACAAAATCTACCTCCACTACATCTGTAGATCAGCCCTAAAGACTTTCTATAAAAGTGTCACTCTGAAATAAGCATTTGCTGCCTATTTTACTTTTGTTTGTTCGCCATAAGTTACTAATTAGCAGTGGCAGCATCAAGGGGGCTTGGGGGGCTTGAGCCCCTCCCTCAAATGAGCCAAGCCCCCCTCAGCCCCACAATATTGTTACCTACATATATTCATAAAATATGAAAAACACAATCGTCGTTGTTGCTTAACAATTAACATCAAAGAGACATAGATCTGTAGAACTCAATATCTTCATTAATGGTATATTAAATGTTCAATCTAAGCTAATCTTGATTTTCTTTATTATTATGTATTACCTTGGGTGGAATTTAGGTGAGCTTTCTCTTTTACATATATGCATATTTTCATAAACAGATTATTTCTAATGTGTAATGAATTATTAATCAGAGAATGAGTTTCCAATGAAAACTGCATTGAAAACGCAGTTCAAAATAGCACACCTTTCTGAAATGTTCCTTGCTTGGTATTTACATTATTATAATTTACCATCTATACTTCATATTGATGGCATTTTGGGAAGCCCCTCCACAGTTTACATCAACCCCACCCCAACGAAAATATCCTGGTGCCGCAACTGCTAATTATGCCAAATGAAGTTAGTTATATAAGTCAAAGCTGACAGTATGAAAATCTAACAAGGAAATAACATTTGTGTCTAAAATTTTAAATCACAACATTGTCCTTCATGAGAAAATCTAACAATTTTCAACTAAATGGGAAAATGCTGTCATTTAAGATGCATCTGCATAATTCTGAGTTAGTGTCAAAATCTTTAAATTTTCTGAGATATATGAACAATTACTTGAGTAGCTTACCTTTCTATACCTAAGAAAGTCAAGAGCTATCTGTACGTTCTGTAACATGTGAAACCTCATCCGACCTCGTTCACGTGGCTGAAGAAAGGCAAAGATCTTATGAAGTTTCAACATAAAACAACATTCTGTTTGTTTTATCAAAAATAATAAATATTCTATGTATGTGCTTAAGTAAGCTTGCAAGAGTGAAAAAGATGGTAACTTTTTAATGAACTTAGCAAACTAAAAACTCAGTGCTAAAACAAAAGTATGTTTTCTTAAACAGAAGTACCAATACAAAACACACAATTAAAGGGATAGTAAAAATGTTTTCTTAAACAAGGTTAACAACATAAGCCTAGAGTTAGAAGGACAGTATATTTTCTTAAACATAAGTAGTTATATAAAACACAGTACATGTTTGCTTAAACAGGAGTAGCAATACAAAACATAGGATTAGGAGGATTGTACAAGTTTTCTTGAACAAAGTACCAATATAAAAAATAAGGTTAAAAGAATAAAATGTTTTCTTAAACATTGATAGCAACATAAAACTTAGCATAATGAGGACATTAAAAAGTCATCTTGAATCTATGGTTAGTCTAATGCCATCTAAAGCAAAGAAGTATAAGATATGCCAGTTCTTACCAATAATTCTCCAGAAAGAACCTCCAGTAAAGATATAAGATTGTGTCCATCACGCAAGTCTTCAAATAAATCAACTACATGTTTATTTGCCTGTAGAAAAAATAAATACCAGTTTTACCCCAAAAATATAAAATTGTAGTCCAAAGCACTTGCCTTACATACTAAATCATTAAGTTTTTATTTTGCTCATTATTTAATATTATACTTATTTTTAAAAGCATTTTTATATAGTTTTAACTTCAGTGGCTAAACTAACCACAGAAATGTTAGTAATTACAAAAATAATATTTTTGGTATCTTTTTAGCATTATGAAAAGATTGACTTCAGCCCAATTGTACATTTCTAGATTTTTTTCCCAACATTATATTTTTTGCATTATGTATTTTGTACATCTTGGTGGAACAAATAGTAGAAAACTACAAGTCTTATGCATTTCATATTTTATATATATTTTATTTCAATGACACAACTTAAGAAATAAGATATATTACTTATGGTTAAAAAATAAACATACTTTAAAGCTTCTCTATTTTTAAGATTCACTAAATTTTGCTAGGTTTACCTAGCATCGTCAATTATTAAAAGATATAAATGAATTACCAAATATAACTAAGTATCTTAACATGCAGCAGTTAAAGAACACGTACTACACATAGTAGTTATCCAAGGAATTTTGAAATGCAGTAGTTAGAACATACAAAAAGTAGGTTCAAAATACAACCTGTTGTTTAGACCTGTTACATTGTGCAAATGTATGAACATTTCCAATGCTACAAATGAATTATAAAACTTCCTAACCTAATCCCCTATAATTTTTAATAACTATTCATTAAATAAGTTCTGTTAATTTGTTAACTGGCAATGATATATTTTTAATTAACAACCATGGAAAACATTCAGTTTTAAACATCATGGCAGCATCTAAGTGGCAGGATTGCAGATGCACATTTCTAAATGTTAGTATTTTACCTCTGACAAATTTGCAGCACTACAAGATTAACAACAGCCCAAGAGAAGATGTTACTGTGGTACTATTATATGGTGGAATGATTTAGCATAATGCAAAGATGTGTAAGTTTGTAATTTTATGGTGTAAGTACAAGCTTTGGTGTCCTGGAATTCATCATGTTGAGTTAATTACCATGAATTATATACTTAACATTTACTTAAAGTAAAACATAGTCTGTTCCAAAGCTTAACATTTCTGATTAGGCTCAGTTATGATTTACTGACTGTATCACAAAGAGTATATATCAGTACTGTATCAATCAATATTTATACAAGTTATTAATGCCACACCCAGATGCACAGAAGTAAGAGATTACACATAATAAAACACAAGTGTAAAAGTATGGAAAATTGTTATCATCACTGTATCTGTATAAACAAGTTTTGTTTGTGGAACAACAAGCTGATATATTCCATAAATTTCAATAAGCACTTTGACAAATCATTTAAAAACCTTGAATAATATAAATAAAAAACTCTAAAGCTGATTTGAATGGTTAGAACTGTATCAAAATAAGTTTAGGTTAATATTTTGAGTTATTATTAACTCATTTCACATCTATTTCATAGAGACCTGATAAAGTCTTGGAGAAGAACTATAATTTCACTTTGTATGATGAATTAACTCATTTCACATTTATTTTGCAGAGACCTGATAAAGTCTTGGAGGATAATTATTGTTTTGCTTTGTACGATGTACAAAAGATAGGTTTCTCAAAGTCTAATTTTAATAATTTTGAGATACTGGTACTAAAATGAGCTACCATCTTATGCCAAGTGATAGCAGTTAATATTAACAGGCTAGGATGTATTCTCCATTAGTAACAGTAAATGCACTAGTACACAATCACAGGCTTACCCCTCTACTCACAACGATCAAATTACTATTATTCCTCATGTTTTATACTAATATTTGTGTTAGTTGTTTTATTAGATTCCAAAATAAACTATTGAAGAACATTAGTTTTTAGTCAAATAATACAATTATCAAAAAATCACAGGCTACAATGTATTATAAGTTAGTACACGTAACGGCACACAAGAAATTATTTTTTTATTCATTAGAATAGCCAGTTTGGCTAAACCTGTGCAATCAAATGTAAAATTAATTTTCTCACCTTCCTCTATAGTAGTACCATCATGGAGAAGATGTAAAGAAAAATATAAACGTTAATTTAATTTGTTTAAAGATATTTATAATTTATACATAGAATTTGAAAGATAATACTGTTATTAGGCCTTAAACTGTTGAATCTAAGATAGACATTTAGTGCACAATTAATTCCAATATTATATATTGTTTTCGAAATATTTCTCAGTGATACTAAACATAAAATAACTAAAAACCCTATAACCCGAGCGCTTTCGAAAGATGAACCCATCAAAAGCGCTTGGGTTATTGGGTTTTTATTTCTTTTTATAAATATTTCTTGAACTTATGCGTTTTTCTAATATTATGAATGCTGAACATAAAATGCAATAATAAATACAAAATAAATTATACAAGAAAATAATTTTATAAATATTTAATATATCTGAATTCGTATTTAAAGTCATCTGCATAAAATTACGGAGTTAAATCTTCGTTTTTGTACCATCACCATTGTTATTCTATAATTACTTTTAAGTATAATATATATTACGACAAAGAGTAACACAAAGACTAAAAAATGTAGCTACAAAAATAGTTTGGATCTGGATTGTAATTTGATCGTGTTCTTGTTTACGACCTGGGAAGATTAGGTATTATTTAAACCTTTTTCTCCCTCCTTGATTGTGTTTTGATGTAAGTTGTCAAATGCAATATTTTATATTTAGGAAACTAATGTACATAAGTATTGGTTCTCCTTTCCCTCTTTTCAAAATCATGTCCATTAATATTATACTACAGCATTCTGTACTACTTTGTCATACACAAAAGTAGACACAAGTGCATTCGAAAATATTTGAGTGACATATACTGCCACCTCTTGTTAGTTTTATGTACTATTTTAAAGTCAAAATCCTGAGATAATTCCGCACAAACACCAAGTGTACGGAAAATAAAAACAACTGTCAATACTTGTGTTTTCATTTCTTGGCTATGTAATTATTAAATCAGATAATTAAAAGTTAACAGTACACAATGATGAAACATTCTTCGGTATATTACCTTAAAATAATAAGCAATAATGTATAATAACAATATATCATCATTACGAATTGCCTCCTCCCATTGGCTCAATAGTAAGTCTGGACTTAAGACGCTAAAATCCGTGTTTAGATTCCCGTGGCAAGCACAGCACAGATAGCTCATTGTATAAATTTATATGCAAAAACGGCTCGTTTGGGTTGAGAAAATATTTTACATAGAAGAGCGAACAACGTTTCGACCTTCTTCGGTCATCGTCAGGTTCACAAAGAAAGAGGTAACTGACCGGAAGCTGACCACATGTTTGAAAGGGGTTGTGTAACTGTGTGTCGAAATGTAGAGGGCGGTATTAGATGTTTGAATATATAATTTTATTTATTTTATTATATTAATATAGGTATAAAGGCATTCCTTTATATTGGTTTATTTTGGGCTTGAGTTGTTGTATAAGTAAGGCTTCTTTAATTTTGCGTTTGTTTATGTTTGTTTCTTTATTTAGTATTTGAGTGTTTTCTATGGTTATGTTGTGTTTATTTGACTTGCAGTGTTCGAAAACGTGTGAAGGTGACTTTTATGTTCTTTGAATCTGGTTTCCATTTTCTACTTGTTTCTCAATATAGAAGTCGTGGCAGTTATCACATTGTATTTTATAAATAATGTTGGTGTGGTGTTTGTCAGTGTAGTTTTACATAGTATAGACCTCAGTTTTGTGCCTGGTTTTGAATAAATTTGGTATTACTGGAATGTCATATTTTGTTACTAATTTTTGCCAAATGTTGGTTATTTGTTTGCTGATGTCAGGAATATATGGTATACAGCAGTATATGGTTTCGTGATTTTTTGATTCGTGAGCTGTATTTACTTTAGTTGGTAGTAGATTTTGCTTTTTGTCTAGGTGTGTGCGTATAATGTTTTCTACGGTTTGTGGAGGAAACTTATTGATGTTGATGAAGTATTGTTTTATTTTGTCTAATTCATCGTTAATTTTATCTGGTGAGCATAGTTTTATGGCTGTGTTTATTTGGTTTCTTAGTATGTTGAGTTTTTGTTTTGTTTCATGTGCTGAGTCCCAAGGAATGTATAGTCCAGTATGGGTGATTTTTCGGTGGATTTCTGTTTTGAATTGTGTGTCAGTTCTTGTAATTTTGAGGTTAAGAAATGATATTTGATTGCTTTCTTCCTGTTCACATGTGAAGTTAACGTTGGGATGTATAGAGTTAATGTGATTGAAAAAATTAAGTATGTGTTCTGTAGATTTGAATCCCGCAACCGTGTCATCTACACATCTGTACCAATATAGTGGTGGATGTAATGCTGTGTTAATTGCTTGTGTTTCAACTTGTGTCATAAAAATATTGGCTAGAACTGGTGATACTGGGTTGCCCATGCTTAGGCCATTTGTTTGTATATAGTTTTGGTTGTTGAACATGAAGTTTGTCTTTATCGTGGTGAATTCTATGAGGGTTGCTAACTGGTTACAGGGAATTTCTATAGTTGGGTTAGGGTCTCGGATATAGAGTTCTAAGGCTATCTTGCAGGCTTCAGTGGTTGGAACTTCTGTAAAGAGGGATATAACATCGAAACTGGCCATTAAGGCTTTATGATTAAGTTGATTTAGATTAGACTTGAAATTAAAAGAGTCTTTGATGAATGAGCTGGCTGATGTTATATATTTGGAGAATGCCCATGCTATGTATTTACCAAGATTGTAATTAAACGATTCATATGTGGACATTATTGGTCGTAATGGACAATCTGGTTTATGAGGTTTGGGGATGCCGTATATTTGCGGTGTGCGTGAGTTGGTTTTACGTAGGTATATCAAGTCTAATATTAATTTATTAATTAATTAATTATTAAATATTAATTTCAAGTCTAATCGAAATCAACTTAATCATAAAGCCTTAATGGCCAGTTTCGATGTTATATCCCTCTTTACAGAAGTTCCAACCACTGAAGCCTGCAAGATAGCCTTAGAACTCTATATCCGAGACCCTAACCCAACTATAGAAATTCCCAGTAACCAGTTAGCAACCCTCATAGAATTCACCACGATAAAGACAAACTTCATGTTCAACAACCAAAACTATACACAAACAAATGGCTTAAGCATGGGCAACCCAGTATCACCAGTTCTAGCCAATATTTTTATGACACAAGTTGAAACACAAGCAATTAACACAGCATTACATCCACCACTATATTGGTACAGATGTGTAGATGACACGGTTGCGGGATTCAAATCTACAGAACACATACTTAATTTTTTCAATCACATTAACTCTATACATCCCAACATTAACTTCACATGTGAACAGGAAGAAAGCAATCAAATATCATTTCTTAACCTCAAAATTACAAGAACTGACACACAATTCAAAACAGAAATCCACCGAAAAATCACCCATACTGGACTATACATTCCTTGGGACTCAGCACATGAAACAAAACAAAACTCAACATACTAAGAAACCAAATAAACACAGCCATAAAACTATGCTCACCAGATAAAATTAACGATGAATTAGACAAAATAAAACAATACTTCATCAACATCAATAAGTTTCCTCCACAAACCGTAGAAAACATTATACGCACACACCTAGACAAAAAAGCAAAATCAACCACCAACTAAAGTAAATACAGCTCACGAATCAAAACCACGAAACCATATACTGCTGTATACCATATATTCCTGACATCAGCAAACAAATAACCAACATTTGGCAAAATTAGTAACAAAATATGACATTCCAGTTAATACCAAATTTATTCAAAACCAGGCACAAAACTGAGGTCTACACTATGTAAAACTACATTGACAAACACCACACCAACATTATTTATAAAATACAATGTGATAACTGCCACGACTTCTATATTGGAGAAACAAGTAGAAAATGGAAACCAGATTCAAAGAACATAAAAGTCACCTTCACACGTTTTCGAACACTGCAAGTCAAATAAACACAACATAACCATAGAAAACACTCAAATACTAAATAAAGAAACAAACATAAACAAACGCAAAATTAAAGAAGCCTTACTTATACAACAACTTAAACCCAAAATAAACCAATATAAAGGAACGCCTTTATACCTATATTAATATAATATAATAAATAAAATTATATATTCAAACATCTAATACCGCCCTCTACATTTCGACACACAGTTACACAACCCCTTTCAAACATGTGGTCAGCTTCCGGTCAGTTACCTCTTTCTTTGTGAACCTGACGATGACCGAAGAAGGTCGAAACGTTGTTCGCTCTTCCATGTAAAATATTTTCTCAACCCAAACGAGCCGTTTTTGCATATAAATTTCTCAACAAGTGGGTTTCTCGACATCACTGATTATTAGCTCATTGTATAGCTTTGTACTGAACAACACACAAATAGACAAAAAAAAAAAAAAAAACTGTCAGGTTAGTGTGTTGGTTAAGCTTTTGTTTTATAATGGAAATAATACATTATTTACAATGAAAATTTAAACTTTGTGTTGAATGAAAGTGAATCTAATAAGTGTCTACTGCAGCTAGGCATTTTTACACTGAGCCAAGTGAACGTGACATTTTTTATCGACGACTGAGATACATCGCAGACGCATTTTTATCGTATGCAGTTCTAAATTCATATTTAAACTCTGGCATCATGTTAACTACTTCATATGAAAGCTGATTATTGACTAAATATCTTGTTTTTAGCATCATTAAGCTGCTAGCCGATGTCTTAATTAACATGTAAAACCTGGTGTTTTGTTAACTAAATATTTCATTTTCTTACGGCCTTCAGTTTCATTTCATACGCCAACCGATACCATATATATTCTTCTTGAAGTACTGTTATGTCAAAAAAAGAAAAGAAAAAGGATATAACGAGCAACGAGGACCATTACTACATGTGTTGTTTAGTTAGTAAAGCCCTAGCTAAATACTGGGCATTATAACAATGATCCAAGATAAAACTAATGAACATTCCCTTTAACATTCCTGAAAGTATCTCGGCTAATAAGAACTGTTTTCTTTCCACTTACAATATTTATCTTTACTTAAGCTGTAAGACATAGATAAAATCAAACATGAACTTCAGTGCCCTCTTCCAAGGAAAACTACATATGCTCCTTTTTAGTCGTATGAAACAAAAATTCTCGAATCCCAAAAAACAATACCGATGTGCCTTTCTTTTCACGGTGGTTGGGGTTGTTTTTGTTTATTATTTCAGAATAAATAGTTCAGTTCTTCATTCCTTAGCATTACCTTTAGCAATATTAAAAGCCCACTAGTTACATTACCCCATCCATCTCAGTTGAAAATTACTGTACTATTGTAACACATCTAAGTAAGAAGTGACTCTCTACGTCCGCCGTTCCCAACACTATAAGAGCTCGCTATGAACATTAGATGAGACAGTTGTGTAGGTGGAAACCACCAATTTTTCAAGCAATAAGTGAAAACAAAGGTTTTATGTGGAACTTTGACTATTCTGTCTTTAATAACAAACAAAACACTCGCACGTTTAGTTTTGGTTTCGAGATCCGACCAAGCACGAAGATGAAAGACTGAACAAAATATTGTTCATTTGAGACATTGTAAAAACTGTGTTGAGTGTTTCCTTACCTTACAGTTTAAGTGTCCTTTTGAAGTCAATGACAGTTACAGAGTCAAGCGTCAGCGGTTGAAGGAAGTAACTGAAATAATTACTCGATCCCTATCTGTGAGTTTGGCTCGTATCTTTAATGCCCAAATACATCGGAACAATCCATCATATATTTTCATAAATAGTAATGTTCAGTTTATTTCTCATAGCGCGTTTTGAATTGTTTAGTAATACACTTCGGTAATGTTTACCTTCAAGGTTCTCAAATAATAAAATGTTGTTTTTACAGGATTTTCGTCTACTTTAGAGTAAGCAATAATCAAGAAAATTTATAGATAGAAAACAACTGCCACATATACTAAATAGAAGAAGCATATATCAAAAGGTAGAATATATTAAGAAACTTCACGTAAAGTAAGAAAAGGGCAACATGGTAGAAAATAGGGTTAAAGTTAGTAAGCGCAAAGGTAATGAAAGTTCACATGAATATGTCACGATTTCATCTATCTCAACAATACAAAGAGTTCTTTTTTTGCCAGTTTTATGATTTACGTTTCCAAATTAGAAAACAGTTACAATTTGATAGATGACCCAGTGACATACTAGCGATAGACAGAGAAGTGGTAAAACTTACAGTTGGAGAAGTACACGCCCGACAGGTGCTACAGACGTGTAAGCAGGTGTAAGTCTGGAAAAGAAGGACCAAACATCAAAAGAGTTCCCACAAGAAAAAAAAATCTTCCATTTACCAAAGTAAATAAACGATTCTTACATACACGATTGGTGACATTAAGCCTTACACGGTGGGTAAGGAGAAGAAACAGTTCTGAATAGTAATATTTACAGTTTAAAACTAGATACACTCAATTAGTTTCAACAAAGAGTGTAATTAAAAACAATCCCACATTATATAACTACAGTGATACGCGATAAGATCACGTGACTACTTCCAACGCCTCTAGTGTATAAGTTGTTATGTCAGCTCTTGTTTTTAAACTATAGGTGTTACACAAGTCAATTTAACAAGTGACATACACGTCATATAATTTTGTTTTGTAAAGTAATGAGTGGATATACATTACTGTAATACAACAAGAAACAATAAAATAACAAACGCCAAAGAAATATTATCGACAGCTTTGAATAAGTTTTCTTTCTTTCTCTCTCTTTTCACATAAGAAAAAGTAAGGATGGAATGGATAAATAATCAAAAATGTAAAATGTAACAAAATATACTCGGTAAAACAAAACGAAATAAATTATTGAGCTAACGTATTATGAGTTGAGACCGAGCTGACAGTGATGAATTGGATAATGAGTAATGAGAAAGAAACTGCAAAAGTTAACACAAACTTGGTGTACTAAACAAAATACTCCTTAGAATGATAACGAAACTCATAACATTGCCTGAAATAAGCAAAGAATATACATAATGACATTGTTCAGTATTCTTCAATTTCATAATTGCAAAATAACATCAAAGTAATAAGCAGTTATAATACATCCTATGGGCAACCGTTTACCAACTTAAAATTTAATTTCTACAATTTTAAGTAAGAATGCTGCTCAATACATATTTAGATTTGTAATATTAAAATCAAGTGAGTCAAATTATCATTAACGATTTCATATCATTGAACACTTTGGTCACTTGACACCGCCACAGTCAAATAAAACATGCAGTACCATAAGTCTTAAATATTTACAGAGAAGAAAATGAACCTACAAATATATTACTATTACATATATACTCGTAGTTAAAAATCTATGTTTAAAAAAACAAAATACAGAAAACATTAAAACATGGAATACAAGTATTAAACTAAATCAAATATTGTAACATAACGCTTGAGATACAAAGTTCTTTAAAAATGGTGCAGATAAACGGGGAAAAAATACGAGTGAAAATGAATGCCCAATTTTATGATTTATTTTGGTTTGACATGAATGGTAGTGCACTCTGGTGTTTATTCATAAATATAAATATTTTACGGAATGTTATTCAGCTAACAGGTTTTAAATATTTTAAAACATTCCAAGAAAAGTAGCTCCCATTTTTTAAATACTGAATAAACCTCGCTATCAGATTCTCTTCAGTGTTACTTGCCGCCAACTAATTAATTGCACATTAAATTTTAAATGTACAAGAGTGGCATTTATAAATGGCAAGCATTTCTATTTTTTATTTTTCATTTATTCATATATTTCTATACTTTGTAGTGTTGCAATGTTTCATACTATTCGTGTTATTATACAGTTACCATAAAAATCTACGGTTTAAGATTTCAGTGATAATTATGCAAAAAACACATCAAAAAATGAACGACTTGTTTTGCTTAATAATGAAAAATTTCACATAAAGGTGCAAGTTTCATAGAATAATTCACTTCCCGAAACAATAACAAATAAAAATAAAATTCACACTAACCTCCACATATCTCCAGTGCTGGTGTTGAACAAATATGGAAGAAGAAAAAAAATATGAGTGCTGTGCTCTGTGACAAAACGTTTTCATTATAAGTAAACTACCAACGTTAACACTAAACCTCAATGAAATTTAAGATCTTTATTCAAAATATTCAAAACATAATAAAATTTATATAAACTCTAATAATATACGTAAAACAAACAAACAATCAGTTAAAGTTATAACATATATAGTATAAAAACATTTACACATAATTACAGTATATATTGTAGAAAACAGAATGAATGTACAATACGTATTAAACAAATGCAACATATAATACTGCATGAGGAATTTATACAACAAAAACTCAAATAAAATTACAATAACCAATTCAGTGTTTTTAAACGTTTACAACAATGTATTTGTAACAAATGAATGTCAGATGCACCTTTCAGGCATGAAAATAATCACTTATTGTTTAATATAAATAAATAATAAATACTGTGGTATATGTAACAGAAATATCCTAGATTGTTTTATATGTAACATTCGAAAGAAACTCTTAACAACTTATTTTGTTGTTGAATAAATTTGATTATTTATTACACAGTTGAACTAAACAATAAAATAATGAAGACACAAAAACAGTGGCATTTTATACGAATTAGTATCTTTTGGCATTTGTGTTGAATATTTTTTTATACTGATTTTTATGTCATGCTCAGGTTTATAAATCACAAGTAACAACACACACTAATATTTGATATAGACTGCTGCCCAAAATCTTAAGACTAATGAACATAAAGACAAAATATGCATTTTGCGTTGTTAGACTCAACCACTTATTTGAGTAGAGCTTCGAAAGATAAAAATAAGAAAAGGGAAAATAAAAATAAACTTTTTTAGCATTTAATAGGGAAAATGTGAACACTATGAAATTAGCCTAAATACTAGCTATTCAAATGTTTAAGACCATACCAAAAAGAAGTCCTAAACATGGTAGGAAATGCCAAACAAGAGGTCTCAGTAGTGAGTTGCACGGCTGTAATTGTGAATAACTGCAAACATTCGCTTTGACATGGTCGATATAAGCGTTTGCAGAAAGCTGGTTGGAATGTTATTCCAAGTGGTGAAGATGACTTCACGAAGATCATGCACTGTTTGGAATTGACGTCTATTTCTATAGCCTTCCCTTGCCATCCACCCCCAAACATTTTGAATGGGGTTCAGTTCGGGCGAACACGCTGGATGGTCCAAAAGAATCGCGTTATTCACCATGAAAACGTCCTTTGTCCTGCAAGCATTGTGGATTACAACGTTGTCCTGCTGAAAGATCCAGTCATTTTCACATAAGCGAGGGCTTTCAGTCAATAAGGATGCTCTCTCCAACATGTCAGCTGCTGTTTGACGCCCCTGTATAACCTGAAGCTCCATTGTTCCATGGAAAGAGAAAGCACCCCAGATCACGATGGAACCTCCTCCACTGTGTCGTGTAGAAAATGTCTCCGGTGGAATATCCTTAACGTGCCAGTAACGTTGGAAGCCATCTGGACCATCCAGATTAAATTTTTTCTCATCAGAGAACAAAACCTTCTTCCACTTTTCTACGTCCCATGTTTGGTGCTTCTCAGCAAATTTAACCGAGCTGTTTCGTGGTGTGGAATGAGGCGTGGCCTTTGAAGATGTTTACGGTTTTTAAAGCCTTTCTCTCGTATATGCCGTCTTATTGTTTTTGAGCTGCATTCTGTGTCCGTAAGGGCCTTGATCTGGTTCGACGATCGGCTGGTATCTTGCCGGACAACCCGTCGAATCCTCCTGCTTAACGCCAGCAAAATTTTCTTGGGCCGACCACTTGAAATTCTCGTTCCGTTTCCCTCGGGGTCTTTTAAGAAATTTGCAACAGCAGTTTTACTTCGCCCAATCTCACCAGCGATGGCACGTTGAGAGAGACCTTGCTTTTGCAGCTCGACAATTCTGTCACGTTCAAACTCCGTCAACTTTTTAGCTTTTGCCATGTTTTTACTCAATGTAACACAGGAGATGTCAGTGGGAGATGTTGGCAATGCTAATGCTTGAACACAAATGACTAAATTTCGTTACGTGTTTACCGATTAACACTTCGTTTCAGTTGGGTCATAAACTTTTGACCAGCTAGTATTGAGACTAGTTTCATAGTGTTCACATTTTCCCTATTAAATGCTTAAAAAGTTTTTTATTTTTATTTTCACTTTTCTTATTTTCATATTTCGAAGCTCTACTCAAATAAGTGGTTGAGTCTAACAACGCAAAATGCATTTTTTTTTCTTTATGTTCATTGGCCTTAAGATTTTGGCCAGCAGTGAGAAGGTCTAAAGGTGCATTTGGAGAGTGGGCGGAAACGTCAAAATTAAACATTACGAGAACCCGTTCAAGGGAAACCTATAAGGTTATTTTATCATGTTAGAGTTTAAAGAGACTATAGTAGTTAGTAGATTACACCAGCATATATTTATTACGATATAATTCCTGTTCGTATTTAACGGTACACACTTTCCCAGTTCGATTCATAGAGATTTTTCAAAGTAGCAAGGCTATACCGTTTTTCGACAATTCTTTACTACTTACAATAAATACAAACTTTATCTCAGTGTACAAAACACGTTAGTTTACGCTTTCATACATTAGACAGATTTTAATTGCAAGTTCATTCTGCATGCATTTTTTTATTATTAAAAACATTAGTTTGACAGAAATATATAACTTCAAATAACTTGCGAGCTAAAGTATATAACTGTGTATCTAACTACGATACGTAAATAGATTGATGAAGATGGTAAATATACTAAGAAAGCGAAATTCGTTCAATGGTATAGTAAAACAAAAAACAAACAGAAATACGAAACAAAATCTTTTGCACGATAATCAATTTGTAGTTTAGAGTTACAAAAGTCAGAGATTGCCAGTCGTTAACGTTTTTCAACATTAACAACAATGCAGCTACCACAAAAAAGTGTCCTATACAATCGTGGTAACTACGTATATATTTATATACAAAGTTTTCACCTTACTTACCCCCAAATGTTAGTACTTTATTTCCTTTTTTTTTCAAATAAAAAAAACTGATTTTTATTTGGGAGAGCAGTCACCTTCCCACAATTGTCTGCAGGTAGTGAAAGGTGATATAGACGTGGGACGTTGTGGGCTTAAGCACCCACATCTCGCTTTCCTAATTTCTATTTCTAATTCTATATCTATTGCTACTTTTTATTTCTTATGTGAGACTGGCGAATGGATGTTAAGACTGATAGACGGTGTATCCCCACCGCAATGTTGGTCCTACTTCTTCAGTCACCTCCAAAATCTACGGTACATTTTATAATTCTACATTGTATCTTGTACCCTGGAATCTTTTCAGTTGATGCAGCGTTTATTGTTTGTTTTCGTTTCGGCTTGTTCTTTGAGTTATAACAAACTAATACAATTAGTCAGAAGTTTGAAATTTCAGTTTTTAACGCAGTCCTTCCTTATGGTTTTACTTATTTTACTATTTAACTTCAATAAAATGTATTTATTTTCACTAATATATATATACAAACATATATACAATATATACGTCGGATTTTTAAAAACTAACACCAAAATTAAGCATATATGATACACTACATAGTCTTGAAACATATGCGCATAAATAATTTTAATTTATGAAAGAGCTTTAGCCACGTAAAAGTTGTGCAAAGGAGAAGATGACCCCACGAAAAAAAAAGAAAAGAAATCATGTGTGAACATTAATCTATAACAGAATAAATGTCTTTGAATACCAGTATTATTATGCTATATTTTAGTTCATTCAGCCTAAACAAATACAGAAGTTCTATAGGAGACTATATAACAGCATTTTTTTATTAAGGGTTAATAATGAAAGATATAATAAAGTAGTTTCCAACAAATCAGCATTATGGTATTGCTTCTCCTTTTTAGTGGCCGTTTTGTTTAGGCACTTTCAACGTTAAATGTTTGTCCTAGGATTTGACAGAAATTAAATTTGGATTCAGCAATTTAAATATCACGAACTAAACAGTGTTTGAAAAGTGTTACCACACCAGTAATAGAAAAAAACAAACTATCGTCGTGTTTCCTAACAACGATTTTGTTTTTCTGCTTTTCAGAGGTTAATTTGATAGTTACGGTTCGGCAGATGTGAGTTCCATACCCACAAGTCCTTCAGGGGAAATGGAGATCTGGCAGTTCTTACTGGAAAATGCTTGAACTATCTTACAGAGCCATGTTTTTGAAATTTCAGACCAGTGTAACATGTATTAGGCCCTAATTCTGTATTTTTTAAAAATTTCATTATCCTTTAGTAGTGTTACAATATATATAAACATTGTTTCAATACATTCTTGTACCAAAAAAATGTTCCGTATTTTACAGTCTCCGTTTATCAATTTGGTTGAAAACATAAAAATAGTTGGGTCTACATTTTGCTGAAATTTTCCGCGGGTTTATGAAATGTTCCTAAGATACTGAATTGTTCGTGGACGTTTCTATATGATGTTTGTTACCACGCACTAAACCTACACGAAGGGCTTTCTGTGCTCTACCCACCATGGGGATCGACACTTGGTTTCTAGTAGTTTAAGTCCACAGACATGTCGCTGTGCTACTGTGGGGGGGGGTTGTTCCTTTATGAATATAAGGCAAATAAGACGACTTAATGTTAAGTAATAAAAGGTAAACTGAGCTTCATCTCATTTTCCCATTTAATTTAAATAATTTAATCAATAGATAACCATTAACACGCGTGGTGAACTTCTAGAGTAAAATATGTCAAACTGTACAAGTTTAAGTGCAGGTGTACAGCAGCATCTGAAGAACTTCTCACACCTCATGTTAACTACACGTTCAACTCATTAAAAGGAAAACGTGAGTCTTTACTACCAA
Organism: Tachypleus tridentatus; assembly: GCF_004210375.1. NCBI lineage: Eukaryota > Metazoa > Arthropoda > Merostomata > Xiphosura > Limulidae > Tachypleus > Tachypleus tridentatus. Next base: position 136,751,253 of record NC_134834.1, read on the forward strand.
CAACGTGTAATCTGTAGTCCCTGGCGGCCGATATTTAAACTGCCAGTAATAATCACAAGGAAAGTTAAACAGCACGAATATGTTATCGTCAGAGCAGGTGCTGAGACAATCTCACCCTCATCATTCTCACGACCTTGAATCTAATAACACCTGGTAATCAAACGTCGAAATCATTGTTACATATATGATTTAGAATTCAAGTTCCCTCACATCTAAATTCACCGCCATAATATTATTATTACTTATGCAAATATAAATACTCTTTAACTCTTTCTCTTCCATGGGTACACACGTGTCCACTCCTATAGAACATTGCCATGTGGTTTGTAGTTCTGTACCACTATCAAAGAACGGTATTCTCCTTCGCAGGTTTCAAAGTTTAGCCGTTTAAAATTTCAGATAAGTAAATACTACAATATATGTCTTGTTTTTCATTGGGTATCTAAACTTAAATACCGTATGACAGTGTGTTTTGTTACAGTAAAGCCACATCTGGCTATCTTGCTATTCCCGCCGAAAGAAATCGAAATATTTATTTTAGCGTTGTAAGTCCAAAGACTTACCGTTGTAAAACAGTTAATTAAGTTACGAGGATGGAAAAAAAGGTATTTTATAGCGAGTATGTTATATTTCCACGTGATTAACTTCTTCATAAGGACAACCATTTTTGTCAAAACACTCAATGAAAACGACTTCCTTTTTCACACCTTAAAATAGAATTCTAGTTTTCTTCCAAATAATCACTGCCTTCTATAAACACTAAAAAGGTGGAATTTCTGACTAAACGCCACACAACAGCAGTGTTGCCTTTGCGCTCATCAGCAATAACAACGATTTATCAGACGATATTTAATGCCAGAAACCAATAAACAAAAACTTTGCTGTTTTTCTGACACTCCAAAAACAGCCGTTTCTCTCTTTTCTCCCGAAGAAGGAAGACAGTTTTTCAACACATCACGTGAGAAAAATTACTGTCTCGTCACTCACCCAGGTGAAAGCGATGATTTGGGTGCAGACATAAGTCTGAGTCAGAGACAGAAGAGAAAGACGTTATGCGGTGAAACATTCTTCTACTCTTTGTTTAATCGTTCGTCACTACAGAAACACCTACGATTGGTTATTGTGACATTAACTTGCTACTTACATTTCTAAAAATGTTTTCTTAATTGTTCTATCAAATTTGTGTTTAAGAAACGTAAAATATAGATAGCTGATATCGTTTTTTTGTGACTGTTCCACGTCTAAGTACGACTTATTTTCCAGTACGTCACACGATGGATGCTGGTGAGAAACAAAGAACTATTTTATTTCATAAAACGTTTTTGCAGCGGAAAGTTTACGAACTGCTGTAGGGTGACTTAATGTAAATGTTTTATATTAAGTTAACAAACAATCGGAAACGTTTAAAATTATAATTACACAAACTACAAATTTGTTAGAGAAGAAATATTAATAACCTCCTAATATCTGATACTTTCAGTTTTAGGAACGTACCACATGTTAATAAGTAGCGAACAGCATGTGATATAAAAATGTTTTGTTTGAAATAATTGATTTCTACAGAGTATGAAAATTCTGACTAAAATAGTGTAAATGGTATGATTAAAGACAACATAATATTTAGTGTTGTAACAGTTAATGCTGAATGTATAGCACAATCCTACCTACTCTAATAATTACAATTATTGCCATAGAGAGTGAAGGAGCCCCACACATCGTAACAACTGCTGAAGGACATCATTGATGTCGAGAAAACCCACTTGTAGAGAAATATATATGTAAAAAGGGCTCGTTTGGGTTGAGAAAATATTTTACATAGAAGAGCGAACAACGTTTCGACATTCTTTGGTCATCGTCAGTTCACAATGACGATGACTAAAGAAGGTCGAAACGTTGTTCGCTCTTCTATGCTGAAAAACATGTTACACGCGACGAAAAATCTCACGTGCTACAATAATTACTCCTACTAACAGCTTAACAGAGAGCGCCGTGTTCTTAAATGATTTTCATTATTCTACAAGTGCAACATATAAGATAATAGTGACTAATATCAACCTTAAACAGTGCTTCGTGTAAGACAAAGTGCTTTGAAGACATTAGTCTAATAGTATATTAGATTGTGAGGATAATATTCACTTATCTCCCGTAGCAATAACTGGCAACCACTAAAGTTGTGCAACAACTTTTATACAACACAGCTGTGAGACACAGTAAAGAATACTTATGAAAATTTCTTGAGAAAAACTATTGTTCAGTATGTTATAAGCCTAGAAGTATCATATAACACAATACCGTACTGACTTGCTCCACGAAAAATGTAGATTTTTTGTTTTCAAAAAAATGTAGATATTACACAAAAGCCCACGATATTACCTTTAAATGCAATATAATTTCACAAATGTTTCTTTAATATGGAATAACATTTCAAATATATTTGTGTTTTAGAAAGGTGTTATCTTAACTGGATATTATAAAGAAAAAACACGACGCCTGTAGTTTAATTAACTTACACTGTGAAAAATGGTGAAATGGTGTAATCAGACATCTTTATTAAACACAAACATATTAATCTATTTAAATCTGTGCTATTATTATTTGTTGGAGATAATTAAACCTGGAAAAACCTCATGTATAGTGCTTTTCGACAACAAATTAGCTTACATCTACATTAAACCCCAATAAACTTTACATTAGCATTCTGTTTCCTAAAGATTGATTGAAAGAAAAGGAACAATTAAACATCTATACAAGAAACAGCTGTCATATGGAAAACACATGTAGCTCGTGACCTCATGCCACCCACGATACTTATGGTTGGATAGCCAGCACAAGACAGACATATATCAAACACGTGAAGGCGCTAGCAATAACTTAACCTCCATCACAAACACCAGAGGTCAGCCTAAAGCGTGACTTCATGACAGATAGCGTGCTTTATTGGTTAATTTACTGTCTTCTAGCATATGCTGAAGAATAGGAATTAATAATGGGGGCATCTTGTAATTGCAGTTACAGTTTAAGAAATTTTGAAAAGTACTGAAATGTAAACATATTTCAATATGTTGAATGAAATATGATCTACCCAACTCTATTATAAGAACAGTATACCAATCTCAATACATCCGAACATGTAGTTCCTTCTAAATTAATAGCAGTTGTGTTAAATCAACACTGATTCAACCCTACTTGTACGAAAATTCCACAAAAAACAGCCTTACAGATCTCACACTTGAATACATAAGCGCAATCTTCTTTAGTTATAATGTTGCAATATCTAGACTTAAATCTTTCAGCTGAGATCTACTCTCACCTCGCATATATGTTACGTTTTAGTTTACAATATAGCAACAAATGCATACTGTATAACACATGCTAATTGCTACAACTGGTATCTGATGTTAGGAAAACTATATATTACTACCTTGCAAAATTTTTACTGCAAATGATTAAATGGAAGTTGAGAGTGCAATATTCAGAGTTGAAAACAAAAAACAATACAAAACAGATCTGGCTCAATGTGCAAAAACAACTTTCACACAATTACGAAAAATCCACTAAATCGTGTACAATTTTCATAATTCATACATCAGTGATGTCACTGTACACACCCTTAAACACTAAATGACTAAATTACAGAATATAAACGCTGGAATGTTGCAGGTGCAGTGTTACCCCTTTCAGTGACGTCAATAAATTAACAATTTATGAATGCTAGATCACTCAACTTGCACTTCACTTACGCCCTCTATTGACCTTTATATACAATTGCTCAAGTTTGGTATACAATGAATGCATACAATTACGCATACATGTTTAGGGTTTAGAAGATAACTTTTCTTATATTATTAGGTGTTAAATGATAGTGATTCCTTAGTACGGCGTATTTATTTAACTGATCTGATCCAACAGAATGTTTCCTGCGATAGAGATCGTCCACAGTGTGTTCAACATCCACAAACAGGGGATTTTTGTCCGACAAAGATGACGAAAAAGGGGAACATTTCCTTTTTCTTTTTTAAATATATATATAAATTTGGCATGCATTACCCAGAGTTAATTGGCTCGATTACCATATTTTCTTCATGTGGTAACTGGAAACTGTCCGACGGGGTACACGGGCTATTTCGTTTTGGAATTTTTGTGCGAGAATATGAATAAAAAGAACAACCTGAAACAGGGTACATTTACACTTTTTGTAAACGCTTTTGGCTTTGAATTTAAAGACACGAGTAATTAATTTGTTAAATGAGTCAATTATTACCTTCGAGTGAAAAAGCACGGTAGGCAATTAGCACTATAATGAGGTTATTAGGAACTTAATAGTAGAAGAAAGAATGAAAGGAAACATTATTTAGCAGTGTCCTTTATACAATTTTTGCTTCCTTAATGGGTGTCCTCATCTTGCATTTTTACATTAAAAGTACAATTATACGACCCTCTCGCGTCTACTGTTGTTAATATAACGCAGATAAGTGGTAGGTTGAAAATAGAGATCCTAAAATAAACAAGGAGGAAGATTTTCCTTTCCAAGCAAGTTATTTGCTAGACTTTCAGGAATTCAATTTTTCCCAAGGTCAACCACCAATTTTTCAAGTGAGGATAAGGGCGTTGTAGTGTGCTACAAAAACCTTTCAGTTCATTTTTAGAGAAAAGTAGAGCGTTCTAAACTGCAGTTACGTATTTAAAATCTTTGTTGTTTTCCTAATTAAAGTGAATTACATGGACAGCGAAACGTTACGATAAGCATTTTGTAGCTTACTACGTCGGTTCATTTAGAATGTGAATGTTTCTCCAAGTTAATTTTATATACTCATACATTGGCTTCAGAAATAAACAGCAATTTTATGTAGTTTTCAAATACCGTATCAGTAATAAGACTGTTTGTGGTGTTTTCAATAAGAGTGACAGAAGCAAATGTACTCATCTCGCGTCAGAGTCTTATCCAGAATTCAGCTAATTATTAATTGCAAATATAAATCATGAAGTCCATTATCGCTTATTTCAAAGCACTATTCCTGACTCATCATGTATTTTATCTCATACGCCCATCATTTCTAGCATGGTTTGAAAACCAAGTTCGATTTGCTCGTGGGCGTTTCGAGAAAAGCGTTACACGACAATAACTACAAGTCAGTGGGTGGTATTAATACTTCACATGTGGTCTTACAGCCGTCTTTTCTAAACTTACTTATGTTGTAGAACGACTGGTATCAGTTATTTGTAGAGTGATGTGAGAAATCACGTTCAGCTATATCTGTTCAGACAGCCAAGATGTACTTCAAAGACTTTAGTGTTATGCGGGACAACACGAAAATCTCGTGAAAAGAAACTGTTACAACATGTCAAGTAGTAAGAACAGAATTAGACATTCGTAAACACTTTGTACTTACAACTTTTTGATTAGTAAGAAACATCGCTTTATTTTCCATATATATTGTATTTGAAAATATTAACACTTCAAAAAGTATAAATATTTTTAAAGTAGTTCGTTGTTTAAAACACAAGAGACTGTTTAACTCATGAGATACATAACAAAACCTAGGTCTCACTGTTTTAAAGTCTGCTTCAAAAAGAACGTGTGTACAGGTCAATAATTCCCGAGCACGTGCACTACGAAACAGATTTATTGTATATAAACGAAGAAATACGTAAAACATACAGTTGCACAAGTCTTATAATTAATGAACTATTCTCACGACTGAAACGAATACAGATAATTCACTTCGACCTTTTACATCGCCTCTTATCTCACTACAAGAACTAAAGCAACAAAATATACTTGTTGTGGAGAGAGATACGACATCATTATTGTACATAATAATACACTAACTGATAAAAAATATATAAAAATCAACACCAACAAATAATAGCCTGAAAATCTTGATAATGGTCGTGTGTTAAAATTATTTGGTTTAGAGACAGTAACCTGAAGCGCGTAGAGAATGGAAATAATAGTTGTATTTGGTGCAGCGTTAAGTTACGGTCTGGTTCGATATAACTGCATTGCGACAACAATACTGCACATGCCTGCCACACCCGGATTCAACCTTTGAATCAGCAATACGAAAGTAACCACGTGAAGATGAGTAACTGATCGCGAACTATTTTCGACAGACATTTTAAGTGTTGCTAAGTTATATAAACTAAAACAAAAATATGTTAAAAAAAGAAAACAAGACGGTTCAAGTGATCTGAATAAGAAATAAATAGCGAACGGTATTTAAAATTGTCTTTTTTTTTTAAGAAGTGTGTTTAATCAACGTCGCCATTTTTATACTAGTACACAATTAAAGCTGCTAGTTTACTAAAGTAAAATACACAAATTAAAACGTTTTCAGTCAGTGAAGCAGAAACTTGTACTAAGATCGCACCAGCTATACGCAATTCATTGATTTATAAATGCTGTGTCAGGTTTCACTGGTTTACACGTGGTTATCTACTGCGTTAAGTTTCACTGGTTTACCAGTGGTTGATTATCTCCAGCGTTAGGTTTCTCTGGTTTACATGTGGTTATCTGCTGCGCTAGGTGTCACTGGTTTACCAGTGATTACCTGTTGCATAACTTTCACTGGTTTACACGTGGTTATCTGCTACGTTAGGTTTCACTGGTTTACCAGTAGTAATCTGCTACGTTAAGTTTACCTGGTTTACATGTGGTTATCTGCTGAGCTGAGTTTCACTGGTTTACCAGTGATTGATTACCTATTGTGTTAACTTTCACTGGTTTGCACGTGATTATCTGCTGCGTTAAATTCATGGATAATGATTAACGCTTACTCGATTCAGCAACAATCGTACAAAATTTCCACACCCATGTATGATAAACATGTTTGACTCAGATACACACAAACGCCATAAAATAATAACTAAACAATAGTTTTTGATGGGGCGAAATTAATTAACTTCCATAAAAATTGATTCCCTGGTTTTAGCATATTCATTCAGTGTAAAAACTATTTTCTTTTGTATTTGAATTAATTGGTAAACAGAAAAAAACAGGTCCTGCATCACTTCTGACTATAAGAAAACAAATTGTTCAGTTCAAACACAACCATACAAGATAAAAAATACAGGGCATCTATGATAGACCAAATAAACCAAGATGACATATAAAACTGAAAATTAACATACAACGAAGAACTACTGAAAACTGCATTTTGTTAAAAACGTACAAAACTTCAAAGCCCACTTCAGAAAGCTGAAATGTTTTATAACCCTGTATGTCGTTAAGGGAATTCCACAGCCAGGTATTACTGAAGTTACGCTACGATAATGACTTGACAGGAATTTAGGTGTTACACCAGGGGTGTCAGGAATTTGGGTACTTCTCTTTGCCCCTATTACCTAAGAGCAAACCGTGTGGGCAAACTTCTTTTTTTTTAATGAGACTGTGTAGGGCTGAAGACGTCAAATTAAAGCGCTAAAAGTAATTTCCCAGTCTTTGTGCGAATTATTGCAAGAAAAAGTGTTCGTTTATTATGTTCATGCAAGTTTTAAAATAATTTTTGTTCCCCTTATAAGGATTACGGGCAATGAGTTTTTAATTTGGCAAATTAACCGCGTTTTGCATTTATTAATTAATACTTTTATTACTCATTAGATTAATAATAAAATTAAGGGTTTCTTAAGTAAGAAATATCAAGTATTCTCTTTCTCCAGATTTAGGTTTACGGATGAGTCTCTGGTCCTGATTGGTTCTGCTTGTGTCTTGAAGCTTGATGATGACCTAAACGCTCTGATTTTCGAGTTTTTTTTTTGTTCTTTATTCGTGTTTATTACTTCCGTCCACTGTACTGAAGACTATTCTTATAAATGTCGTCTTTTGGCTCAACGGCATTTAACAACCACACTGTATTTCTTTCAGAAAGAACGTTCACATTCACTTCGATCATAATTTGGGAACATTTTACAAACATCGTCAATACAGTTTACTTTCAGATGCTGCACAGCTATCTGTCTGCTGTACACAAGTAGTTGTACAAACACCTCTACATGAGCATGGGATCGGTAGCTAATTACGTACACTTCTATAATCTAAAAGACCCTTTGCACGTTGGTCCTTATTGATATTGTTATAATGGCGTTATGTGTTGATTCGATACTGCAATCTTGAATAAAAATTGTTGACCTAAATCACATTCTAGTGTTGGTTTCGAAATTCTAACTTTATTATTATGAAGTTCTTCAATGTTGTGAAAAGTTTTTTTTGCAACATCTAAGGTTACAGTCATCACAATTATATCACGAACAAGTGTAAACTAAGCTTCACAACAAAAACTAGTTGGTTCATGGGAACTCATTTTAGTTTCAGTTATCAATGTTCTAACTGTACTACACAAAACACTACGACAACGCACAGTTTCTTATCTTACAATGCTAAAATCCGGAGATCCATTCCCCAAGACGGATAGCGTGCAAATAGCCTACTGTGAAGTTTTGTGCTAAAACAAAGAAACGATTATCTACCTACTTCTCTTAAGTTCATGGGTCGTTAATGAATACACTTGTGGTAACCTTATGGCGACTTTTACTGATAAAATATAATACCAATTAAAAACATGGGTCTCCACCAGAACCGATGAAATCCTTATGCTTCTCCGATCCATATACACAGTGAAAATACTGAGCACTGCATCTATTGATAATTTCAAAATTATGACGTCAAGTTGAATTAATCAAGAAATTCTTATCAGAGAAGGTTCACGCGAGTTGAATAAGTACCAAAACGTGAAACACCACCCTTGGTTCGTTTTAACTATATTTGTAAAAAATAATTACTTTTCTCTTATAAATTCCTTTTGTTCCATAAATATTTAAAACATGTATAGTTATGTTCTGGTTTCGGTTTCGCACTGCATGCTTTTTAATCTTGATATACTTAAATATATTTCCAGTTTGTACAAGTTTCATTTGCACATAACTTCACATTATATATTTTTTAAAGATCAACAACGATCTGAGCTTGTAAATTCCGAAACTGATTAAATATGCTTACGCTTAGTGCCGTGGTGTTTCTGTTTTTAATAAACTCCGGTTTGCACCTGATTAATATATTGTAATCATGCACAAATGTTAACATTGGTTTATTAAAAACAAGAAATTGCTCAAGGAAACCACACCTTCAGGTCAATGTTCTGTGAAACGTTCAGTAAGTTCCATTATCAATAAAACTTTTCCGTGCGCTTATAAATCGTTGTTTGTCTAACTATTATTAAATTAGCATAATACGCTTCCTTACTCATGTATACTGTTTTCAGCAAGTGATGAACTTCAACGTATAAACAGGTTTGATTAAGAGAACTGCATTATCGTTTCCATTCATCAAGTTGCAGTTACATTACCATCAACAAATATTGACACTAATTTTATAAAATACCAAATCTGTTGAATGGACCCACATCTTAAGTCATCAAGTTGTAGCTACATTGTAGTAAATATTGTTCATTGTGGTCGTTAATATGATACGTTTTTTTCATGAGACCACAGTAACCTCTTCAGTTAAATCTTTGTCAACATTGCCATTAACAGGTGTTGAGTGAAAACTCTAGTTACAGTCATTAAACTCGACCTACATTGTCACCAAGAAAAAAATTTAGTGTTGCTGCAAGTTTTTTAATGCAACCACAAGGAAATTTCAAAATTTATAAGACATTAACGAGATAGGTTACAATCCTTGCCAGGTCTGCATAAAGAGAGGCCACCTGGAGAGAACAATGTAGACAAAATCTGACCACTCATTGAAATTCTGGCGCGTATAATGATTTCATCTTCTCCTGCTCTTCCGCTGTCATTAAACTTCGTAATTAGCTAATTTGGCGGTTTCAAAAAGACACGCCCTGTATTCACTTTTTGCTAGACGCCCTTACGTAAACTCAATTTCTTCAACATCTTAAATTTTATATTAAGTAGATGTGACCTAAAATGACTAGCACTCCCCCTTTTTATTTATTTACAAAATACCCTTTAGAACTTTCAAAAACAAGAATAACAGATTAAACAAAATTTACTTGTTTTTAAACTTTAAATATAATCGAAATATATTTCATTTTTAATGTAAAGCTTCATTTAAGCATAACAAATGCAATTTTAGTTCTGACACGACGTGGTAGACAGTTTAAGGTGTTTACGGTATCACGTTAAGAAGAAAATCGTGAATATCTCTTCTATCCTAATTTTTCAAATTTCATCAATCACTAAGTTTCCGAATAGTGCCAAGCACAGCTCAGGGTTTAGAGAACCGGGCTATGGTCACGAGCTTCCGTGGTTCATGCCTCCTTAACGCCAAATAAATAAATAAATTGTACTCCCCACTTCAGGATAGAGAATACGTTACAAGAGTGACTCTCAAATCCTACTATTCGATTAAAACAGCTCACTAGTTGACGAAGGCTAGTATCAACAAGCTGCCTTCTCTTTAACCTATCACTTCAAAATGTCTGGCGAAGATAGCCCTCCAGTTGTTTTCAACAAACAGAACGTCTGCTATATATAAGTCACTTATAAACCAGTTGAAAAAAATGTTACTGTTTCTTTTGTGATAGTTTGAAGTGTTAACTTATGTTATTTAATCATTCTTTAACAACATTCCATGCGACGTTTAAAGTAACATTTCCTCTAACAGTGATATAATGTAAAAGCATGTTCGTATATGACAAGTAGCTGACTGTTTGTTTCTAACTGAAAAGTACTTGTAACTAATATTTTATGCATGGTAGTCCATCAATTAAGTTCAAAATTGATCAAACTGTGAAGAAAGCATTAAAATTCACATACGTATAAAAGACCCATCGCTGATCTTCCACCCCACCCCAGTCAACAGTTATCTCCGATTCCCATACGGTAAATCCACAATCATTAAATTATATTCTTCATATACACTGCTGGCCAAAATCTTAAGGCCAATAAACATGAAGAAAAAAATATGTATTTTGCGTTGTTAGACTCAAACACTTTGAGTAGAACTTCGAAAAATGAAAATAAGAATAGGGGAAAATTAAAAAAAAAAATTTATCATTTAATAGGGAAAATGTGAACATTATGAAATTAGCCTAAATACTAGCTGGTTAAAAATTTAAGGCCATACCAAAAGGAAGTCCCAAACAGGGTAGGAAATGCTCAACAAGAGGTCCCACTAGTGAGTTGCACAGCCGTCATTGCGAATCGAAACATTCACTTTGGCATGATCGATATAAGCGTTTGTAGAAGACTGGCTGGAATGTCCAATTGGTGAAGATGGCTTCACGAAGATCATGCACTGTTTGGAACTGACGTCCATTTCTACAGACTTCCCTTGCCATCCACCCCCAAGCATTTTCAATGGGGTTCGGGCGAATACGCTGGATGGTCCAAAAGAATCACGTTATTCGCCATGAAAAAGTCCTTTGTCCTGCGAGCATTGTGGATTGCAGTGTTGTCCTGCTGAAAGATCCAGTCATTTTCACATAAGCGAGGGCTTTCAGTCAATAAGGATGCTCTCTCCAACATGTCAGCTGCTGTTTGACGCCCCTGTATAACCTGAAGCTCCATTGTTCCATGGAAGGAGAAAGCACCCAAGAACACGATGGAACCTCCTCCACTGTGTCGTGTAGAAAATGTCTCCGGTGGAATATCCTTATCGTGCCAGTAACGTTGGAAGCCATCTGGACCATCCAGATTAAATTTTTTCTCATCAGAGAACAAAACCTTCTTCTACTGTTCTACGTTCCATGTTTGGTGCTTCTCAGCAAATTTAACCGAGCTGTTTCGTGGTGTGGAATGAAGCGTGGCCTTTGAAGATGTTTACGGTTTTTAAAGCCTTTCTCTCGTATATGCCGTTTTATTGTTTTTGAGCTGCATTCTGTGTCCGTAAGGGCCTTAATCTGGTTCGACGATCGGCTGATATCTTGCCGGACAACACGTCGAATCCTCCTGCTTAAAGCCGGAGAAATTTTCTTGGGCCGACCACTTGAAATTCTCGTTCTGTATCCCTCAGGGTCTTAAGTAATTTGCAACAGCAGTTTTACTACGCCTAATCTCACCAGCGATGGCACGTTGAGAGAGACCTTGCTTTTGCAGCTCGACAATTCTGCCATGTTCAAACTCCGTCAACTTTTTTGCCTTTGTCATGTTTTTACCCAATGTAACACAGGAGATGTCAGTGGGAAATGTTAACAATGCTAATGCTTGAACACAAATGGCTAAATTTCGTTACGTGTTTACCGATTAACGCTTCTTTTCAGTATGGTCTTAAACTTTGGACCAGCTAGTATTTAGGCTAGTTTCATTGTGTTCGCATTTTCCCTATTAAATGCTAAAAAAGTTTTTTATTTTTATTTTCGTTTTTCTTATTTTCATCTTTCGAAGCTCTAGTCAAATAAGTGGTTGAGTCTAACAACGCAAAATGCATATTTTTTCTTTAAGTTCATTGGCCTTAAGATTTTGGCCAGCAGTGTATCTAAAATTTGACATACACAGCTATTCACATGGAAGTTCATGTAAAAGCAAGACTAATAGCAGATTTTTCCTAAACAACTACCACACTGAATTCCAAAACGGCCGCCATCGAAAACAATTAATAATATAAGTAATATAATCTTAATAAAACAAAAATATGTTTCTAGTTAGAGAATATGATTATAGCAAGTTTATGAATTCTTATTATTTTAGTTAACGTGCATAACATTTTACAGTACATAAAGCATTGTAAATTCAGCTGATGGATTTCGTCATACAATAACGAAAACTTAAAGGCATCTTTTAAAAAAAACTGTATTGAAACATATTTAAATAGCTATACACAAAAGTATCCAAACAAACAGTTATATATTCTATATAACATATGTATTGCGATACATACTTGTCACATGTGTATCACAATGTCACATATCAGTGCACACTTTACTCGAATATAGAAGAAAAAAAAAGGAAGTATCACATTTGAGGCACTGACAAATATCTAGACATTGTTACAACTTATACTATGAAAATCACGATTTATCCGAATGCATGTACAGTCCACATCACTATAGAAAAACATAATGTAAGGTCTTCCCCGACCATAATGGACACTTGAAGCAATGAATATTTTCAGTACAGAAACATAGTGCAATGCAGGGTAAGCTGGTCTTGCAGCATTTGCCGAGATCCTTGATGCGTTTTTGCAGAAGCCTGGACGAGTTCACTTCAGGGTTTAACAGCCTCTAGCAGGATCTGGGTCTGTTTATTTCCATCTTATTCACTTGAAATCGGTACATTCTGCGCAGGCAATGAAATAAGACTAACCTGGTAAGTAGCTCTTTTACACATGCGGCCGACATTGGAGGAGTTACTTGTTTCTTGGGCAAATAGTGCTTGGTGGGCTTAGTTCATATTTCTAATTGGTCAAGTGCAGATGTACATTAACACAGCAAAATGTTCTATTAATGTATCATCCTCCTGTACAGTTTCTTCTGGTGTTTCTGATAGGTCTACAGATGATCTGATCACATTAGTGTATGCCTTTCAAGTCTCAACTGTAGTTTTCTTTCCTCATCCAGAAAAAGCTAACACAATATTACAGCCCATTAATGCGTAAAAGAAGGTCAAAGCCACACGAATGCTTGGAATATGATAATTGGTAACGCTAGGTACAAAGATGTATAGTAGATTTTAACAACACCAGAGGCAATCCAGAATTCCTATTGTGTAGCTTGTACACAAAGGCAATTTCCAAAACTGAAATATCTATTCAATGTAAGCGAAATATATGAATGCAAATACATTAACATTTTGTTCCTGAAACCATATCTTGGTGTAGTGTTACCTAGTGTCATTTTAAATGTATTTAATAAATTGTTTAAAAAGAGGTTAAGTAATTTTATTACTTTAAATGCAGAAATAACAACATAAGTAAAATATAAAAATAAATAAATAATAACTGTTACCTTTTTATTTATGATTTTGCTTTGTCCATTGTATTTTTGGATGCAGTAGCAAAGAGGTAATGGTTAATAGAAAAAACATGTTTCAACATTTAGGTAACACTTCTTTGAACATTAAAAGCATATCGTTATTCTGGTGTTTCGATGGTAGCCGTAATAGAATTCAAGATTGATTGTTTAGGACAAGACCTGTGATAAATTTTTCTTTCACTTGAATTTACAAATAGAAATCTACATGTATGTCAACGCTTAGATATTTAAATGATAATTCCGTGTGAATTTGAAGCATATAATGAAGTGATGCTAGTTTTCGATGGTGGCCTTATTGAAATCCAGTATGGTAGTTGTTTAGAACATGATCTGTTATAGGTTTTACCATTACATATATTTCTATATGAAAATCTACATTAATGTAAATATTAGATATCTTGACGATATTTATATGTGCATTTGAAGCATAGGGTTTGATTAATATTGTTCTTCGATGGTGACTATATTCGAATCCAAATTGGTGGGTGAAATGGGTCTTGGTTTTACGTGAATGTCGTACAGAAATCTACACATATGTCAATTTTCATGTTTTCCTCACAATTTGAAGAATTAGGACACTTTTGGGTGCTTATCTGCTGAGCTATAGTCCAGAAGTAACTGCGAATTTTAGAATAAAATTGTACTCTTACCATGAAAATCTTACATAAATTCTAACAAACATATTTCGATCAGCTAAGTTGAAGTACTTGCCTAAATTTAAACATATATATTCTAAGTTTATAAAACACGTACCTAATTTAAGCCATTTACATGAACCTGTCCTAAAAAGAGCTGTAAATCTTAAACCAGATGACAATGAGAATAGGTTATTCATATTGCAGGGCATCTGGTAAGCTTCATACGTCTATCGGATTTGTATAGCCAATGAGCTTGCAGCCCTTTGCGGCTGGAATGAATGTAACTCGACTCAATAAAACATTAAGAACACGTTGAACAAACAGAACAAGAACATACCATAACCAGTTCTGCATATTTATAGAATAAATATTTACATCATCACAGTACTTAAAAGGTAACTACAATAATAACCTGCCCCCCCCCCGCTAGTAAGGAGATAAGTCTACGGACTTACAACGCTAAAACCAGGGATTAAAGTCCCCTCGATGAGCTCAGCAGATAGCTCGATGTGGCTTTGCTATAAGAAAACACACACACAATAATAACCTTAAACGTTGCAAATCTTGCTGGAGACCGCCTTCTTAACAAGTAACCACATTTTATGGTGTGTAATAGCCGATGCACACTGATTATTAGAACTCATGGTTACAAACCGTTCTCAGCACAATTGCACTCTAATGACAGAACACTTATTTTTCTGCTAATTATCAACAATGCTTTGAACCGATGCTTTCATCACTGCCTACCTTTCGTCAATATCTATTGTTGTTACTGTAAATAAGCATGTCACCCAAGTATCCAGGTAGAGGTTTATCCGGACCGTTTTTTATGTAAAAAAAATGCTTACATAGTTACAGCGCAGCTACCTGTGGTATTTAGAGTTTTCTATATAGTATACATTCTCCTGATGCAGCATTAAAATTTTTTGGCTTGAAATACTCGTATGCCCCCACACCCCTATAGTATTTGCATGCTTTGTACAATATGTATTGGCTTTTGATCTCACAAATTAGAACCCCCCTTCAAATATTCTGCGTACAGGCCTGAGTGTACTTAAAAAGAGATTAGTCAAGTAACAAAAAACCATGTGCACTAAGTTTAAAACTTTTATGTATCACGATATCAAAGAATAAGATAATCATCACAGTTAGCATCAACAATCAACAAAAGCTAACATTTCTCAAAAATTTACAACAATATTAGTATTAATGAGAATTCATGATCACGAATAACTTTCTAAGTTATACACTTACTGGCATCCCATAATAACTGTACAGTTCACGTCTATTATTCGTTCAATAATTAATAGTAATATATTTTTTCATCATTACCGTCGTTATACAACACTTACTTCGGCCTCAGGGACTAAACCAATATAAAGATCTTTGTTTTCTTGCACAACTATCTGGAGTATCCTGGATGAAAGTGATGTAAATTCATGATTAGTGAAAGGTTAACATGAAAAGGAGCTTCCTTATACGTAATTCTAAAAAAACGCATAAACGCCCCAAAAAACTGCAAAACAGAAAAGTAAAAATTTGTATGTATCTCTTCATGGACCGAATAAACCTTCACGTCAAACGTGGTGAAGATCCATCCCCAGGAGGTGAGTCAACAGCAAAAAAAAAAAAAAAACCTACAAAATGCAAAACTGAAAATTTGTATGTGCCAACTCAGACCTATTGAACCTTTATGCCAGTTTTGGTGAAGTTATATCCGCGATCTGAGAAGTAGTTACATGGACAGACAACAGACAGCACAATTATATTTATACAGATAACATCATATATATCCATTATCTTACAGTTGCCATTAACTGTACAAAAGTTTTAGTTATTTAAATCAAAAATAGCTTTAGTGCTTTTTACAATTTAAAAAAAAACTTCCACGTATATTAGCCTATCATCACACAGAAACACACCAAGCCAACCATATGATGTATTACACAGCACAATAAATGTCGTACGGAGGTTCCAGAGCCTTTGGCTCTTCTATAATTACAACATCTAAAGTTTATTATTATAAATCACTTAAATTATGATAAAGGTGCGACTTCACTAAATTAAAAAAAATAAATTATTTAAATGTTAAAATACCACAAACAATCAGAATAAACTTTGCAGTATCAGTTTTCTTGGTGTCAAGGGGTGTGCTTCATAAAAAGTAGACGGCCAGGTTTTCGTGGTTCGTAGAGGTACAATGTATTACATTTTAGTCCTGACAATCCAAACAGACGAAAGGTCAAAAATCAAAGTTCATACCAAGAAGGTGACATGTGAAACTCGCGTTCCACATCCGTTGCAAAAAGTAGGCCACTTTGTTTTCTTGTCGTTGTGAAACAAATTTTTCACAGCAATTTTCTACATACATCTATTAAATATAGCAGTTTAGCTTTTATCCGACATCATAATAAAACACTCTGAATTTTCAAACAAAGGCATTACTAATTTTTCCAATAAGCCCAATAATGTTTAAATACTATATTACATATCTTTATATATATATATATATATATATATATATTGGCCAACGTGATGTCCTCTCAACAGTTCAGCTTAGTTCTGTGGAAAAATGACAAAGCAATTTTTACCACGCCTACACATTATTAAAGGGTGGGCGATAATTCGCACCAGGTTTTATATAATCATAAAGACGACAATATAGGCGCTTTTAATTTCTTTTATTAATTGCCAAGTTGCGCAAGACATTAAAAAATGAAGAGAGATGCAAGTTGTTCGTAAATTGCTTATTATGCATCGAAACAGGCGGAATTTTTAGTACTGTACTCTATCCGTAAATATAAACCAACCTGTCACACACCTCCTGCACAATAAAACCATATGTACATTTGTAATTTATAAACTGATAACTCAGCCATCCATGGATGTTGTACTGAGTACGGTATAAACACATACACAATAGTCGAAGCGGAAACTTAATATAAAACATTTGTTTTTTCATGGAGTAAAATATCTACTGGTACTTCCGCAGCTAAATTACCTATTATTTTATATAAATAACAATTTATTTCATTCTGCCTTTTGTCCAAGTTTCCTGCAATGTCCCACCCTCTAACAATCACAAAGAAGCTTCACTGTTATTTGGACAATACTCGTCTTTTCAAACACAATCAACACTTTATTTTGATTGTTAATATATAAACCCACTCTTGTGTGAGGACACAATATGAGGATCTGATCGTTTGTTCACATTCTTTTACACTGGCATCATCATCGCCTACAACAAGCCAAACAAAAACTTAAGGAAATCAATGTTTATGATTTAAGCAGTTGTAGGTGGCCTTTTATATTCACAACAAATCCAACAATGATGAACACGCATATCACGGGTGGAAATATTTGTGTATTTAACACATATCTTAGCGTAACAAATTATAAATCCATAATTTGACGGTTAACTTGAAACTTGAATTATCTTAATAATCATCACTTTTGTGTGCTACACAGTAGTAGCATTAATCGGAAAACAACTATTACAAAGTTGAAGTTAACGATAAAAGGTAAGAAAAAATCTCCACTCCTTATAACCTTGAAGCTATATTTCAAACAAGAATTGTCAGTGTTACACTCTTCGCCTCCTAAAACCCATGTGCATACAAAATAGGCTTAATTGACACGACACGATGGCATTTTTGGGAAACAGCGTCAGCGACAAGTTAAAAATGTTGATCAAGGAGCGGTAAGAATTATCTAGTTACAACGAAAATATAAAAAAAAAAAGAACGATTCTGCTCTATTATCTCAATAATATTAATTTTCCGTGTTTTTCATTAAAACAACAGACTATTTTAAGGTATTGGTTTAATTTGTTGTGAATTTCTTGCAAAGCTACACGAGAGCTAACTGCGCTAGCCGTCCCTAATTTAGTTGTGTAAAGCTAGAGAGAAGGTAGCTAGTCATCACTACTCACCGCCAACTCTTGAGCTACTCTTTTATCAATGAATAGTGGGATTGATCATTATATTATAACGTCCCAACGGCTGAAACGGCGAGCATGTTTGGTGTGACGGAGATTCGAACTAGCGACCCTCAGATTGCGAGTGAAGTGCCCTAACAACTTGGCCATACTGGGCGACTATAGCAGGCGCTGTGGAAATTATAACATTCCTATCTTGTGAACTACGCAAAAATAGCACCAACATTCAACATTCGAAATTATCTGTCCTAACAATTTGATATTACTTTCTTACAACTATTCTTACATAAGTTCTGAAAATATTTTTAATAACACTTATTTTCGCTCTAAAACAAGATAATAGGATCATTTATTGCCCGATAATAAAAAATTTAAAATAACATTTAAAACAAATCGTATAAATTTAACAGCAACAAAATACAAATGTTATTTTACTTGTGTGGTGCATAATGGAGTGTAAATGGCACTTTGATAATAAACGTCACTATCAACATTAGTTTGTTTTTTTTTGTTAGTTACCGCTACTACTGAAAATTGAAAGTTAAAAACAAAGCGGCGACGATAAGAGAAATGCTCGAAGACTGAAAGTTAAAAACAGTGACACTAATACGAAGTTTTAACGACAATTAAATTATTCACAATATCGGGCAAAGCTATCTGTGCTAGCCGTCTTTAAAAAGGCTGCTGAATCAATACCACCCACCACCCTCATGACCCCAAAGTACAAAATGCGATTTGAGAGGAGAGAGAAGGCAATAACAGGTTGCAACCACAGGTCCACAGTCGGGAACTTCAACCACCGTCTATGGTTAGCAAATCAGTGTTGCTAGTCAGAATCTATACCATATACAATTTTTTGTTTTTGTTTGTTTTTTTAGAATTTCGCACAAAGCTACTCGAGGGCTATCTGTGCTAGCCGTCCCTAATTTAGCAGTGTAAGACTAGAGGGAAGGCAGCTAGTCATCACCACCCACCGCCAACTCTTGGGCTACTCTTTTACCAAAGAAAAGTGGGATTGACCGTCACATTATAACACCTTCACGGCTGAAAGGGCGAGCATATTTGGCACGACGGGGATGCGAACCCGCGACCCTCAGATTACGAGTCGCACGCCTTAACACGCTTGGGCATGCCGGGCCATAAACCACATACAATTAAGCAAGCGTGACATATAAAATTGTAATAGGAACAGAAAAAAAAAAGTTTACAATGAGTCCCCGTGGTGCGTAGCAGTACGTTCAAGAACTTAAAACTAAAATCAAAGGTTCGATTCTCCGCAATGAATGAAGTGCAGATACCCAGTTGAGTAACCCTATGTTGAAACTTAATTTTATCATAACAAATACTGAGTAGTTATTATTTAATTAAATCCTATATAAACAGTTGATATTGAAAATCTACTATTTTAACTCCCTTCCAGTTAAAATTTAATAATTTTGTTTTCCACTAGGATTATGAAAGTAGTCTGATCTGGAAATTAAAAGAAAATAACAGTATTCACTACGTTAACATTTTAACTGCAAGTCTTCATCACCTCAGACTCGCCCTGCGATTGTTTTAACGTGTAGTGCCACCTAGTAATTAAATTTACACAACATAAATGTTTTGAAACAAATTAGCATTTTATTTTACTGCACAATTACGTATACTTGAACTACAACGTGTTTTGTACACCGAAAATTAAGTTTGTCCATTAAAATATTAACCTTACGTTAAATGCAATAAAAAACAGTGTACTGAGCACATAGAAAACATTTTCCCAGTTGCGAAATTATACACAAGGGTGTTTATGTGTGTATATGCTTTTATATGCATTTCTAATGTACAAAACTTCGGGGTATGGGCTGTAGTTTGATGTTCCAAAAATTGAACGTAGAAGCAATTACAAGAGTAAGATTATTATATTACATAAGTAGTAGTAAAGACTTAAGCCGATATATTTTGAATCTTATTTGTAATTATTCTATAAACATATAATTTGTTTTTAAATTTAGCGCAAAGCTACACGAGAGCTAACTGCGTTAGCCGTCCCTATTTCAGCAGTGAAAGCCTAAAGGGAAGACAGCTAGCTAGTCATCATCCCCACTCTTGAGCTACTTTTTTACCAACGAGTAGTGGGACTGACTGTGCTTTATAACGACCTACAGCTGAAGTGGCGACCATATCTGGGGAGGGTGACAGGGATTCGAGCCCACGACCCTCAGATTTCAAGTCATGCCAGAGAGGAGGCAGTATTGTTATCCGTAACTAAAGCTTCCTAATAGTTTGAAAATATCAACTTCTCATAATAATATTATTGTAGAAAAGGAATTAAAATGTTGAGCAATATCAAATAATAAAAATAAAGAAAACTCCAGTACTACTACTACTACTGGTGTCGGAAAGATTTCGTCATAGCGGTCTGTTCTCGTAGTATATTGGTATTACATCCAATGACAACACTTCCATGTTAATTGCTTGTTTTATTAGGACTCTACTGGCTTACTTTGAGGTCAAACAGCTTTCACAATGAAACAGAATTTACATGCTTCCGTAGTTTTTCGTATCTCAACAATAATATTCATTTATATAATAATATTACGAATTCCATCGGTTATGAAAGAAGTTTGTTTCAAGAAACTACGGTAACACAAGTGTATTGTTTTAAAATGGGACGATATTTGTAAAGTGTTACATAAACGCTACCGGCTTTTAAAATGTTGAGATTAAGTTATATAAGATATAAACGGTGCAACGGATTTAATATTATTTTAATATGTATGTTTCTTTGAGTTTAAAATATATTTAGAACTGTATATAACTTATATTGTTAAATGCGTATTGCGCAAGTCCCGCCTGTTCTCTAAATTTGTGGAAGATTCTTGATAGTAAGAAGCACTAACATATCTTCGAATACTGTTAGGCCAACTAAACGAACTTTCTAGAATTTCGCCTAAAGGTTGTAAATCGATGCGCCAAGAGACAGTATTATTATTGTTGGTCCGCTACAGTCATTACACTACAACCTTTGAAAGTTATAATTGTCATTAACGCTTATTAATCGGAAAACTACAGATATTTGAACAAGAACGGTTATAGATTTCGAACATTATGAACCTTTCAACTTCAGTGAATTAACTTTAGACTTTAGTATTTTCATGAAGCCATCACAATACTTCTGAACAATAAAACTGATGTGAAGAATAGGGATAGTTAGCATTCCTGTCAAGTGAAGTGTATCTGTGTATCAACATAAAAGTAATTTGCGTCTCGTAATCCTGGACCGTTGATAAAATATTTAGTTCCAGACCAGATGGAAAACTGAATATTGTTTGCGAGTCTGTAAAATTATTGTATATAAATAATTATTTGTAATAACTATCAGTAGTAATTACACAAGAAAAAAAATCATAATAATGGTTACTACTGATAGTTATAACAAATAATTATTGTATATTAAAATATATTTGTATTAAGAAAGAAAATCGTGAGTATCAATCTTGATAGCAAATATCATAAATTTAATACATATCGACATTTTTAATTAACTTTTAAATTAAAAATTTCAGCTATATGAAATAAAAAATACGTTAACTTACATAATATAATAAATCGGAGAGTCGTCCGAGAAAAATTATAATAACGTAACAGCATATATATCATATTTTATCACTTAAACAACCATGCATTATGAGCAATATGTATCACACTTCAGCTACTATTTCTTAACTTAAATTTGTTAGCTTATACAACACAATTTATCGGGTGTTTAATTCCTTAACTTAGAGTAATTTGTAAGAAAATCAGTTTCTGTGTTGTTAAAACTTGTTTGGGTACTAAAACACTATTAAAATGAATGAGGTAACAGAGGTGACAGACACGTGTGAATTGATTCCAGACATGTTATAACGTGCTTGCAAACTTTGCTTTTAACATATCTCAAAACAAACGATGTGCTGTGGTGGGCAATGAGCCACCGTTTCTAATCACGAATTCTATAAGCCGCCTCATCTACTCGCAGGTTTAAGCGAAATCAATATCATCATTATACTAACGTATTAAATCAGTGGTTCTGTTTTTAAACGTAAATGGGGCAGGTACCTTATCATCTTACAGCTTAATGACCTGATAAAGGCCATGCTTTAAAACCACGTTCTTGCCACGATAAATTCTGTCGTATTTTAGTTTATACCAGCGGGACTAACTATGTCTCAGAAGTCTATGGATGTTTGTTCATACGTACATCCTTTAGTCAGTTTTACAGAGTACAATATGGTGTTTAAACTGAATTATTCAAATAACAGTAGATCTACCTACAGACAGGTAGCAGCACTGCCTATGGCTTGAATTGTTCAATTGTATTTTAAGTATCTCCTTAACAGGTAGTCAGAACTTTACAATACTGTAGTGTTTTATTTTATAATAATAAATGTCTAACGATTGAATCAATTTCCGGGAATATCATTCTTCTGTGCTGTGTGTCTGTACTATTATGTGGGGATGATGTAAATGCTATCCCTACTAACTTGTTTAACATTGTTTTTAAAGATTGATATTAGCCACCACAACATTTAGTTCCTTTTGTGAAATGCTTTTTCTCTCCTTGTATAAGGTGCAAATTAGTTATTCAAATCGACTTACATGTGTATAATTATGATGTGCACACTAACTTCAATACGTAATGAGCAGATAGTATCTAGATTATTTCTTAAACTTTCATAAATATCTATTTCAACATAACTTGTTTATCACCGAGTTCCCACCATAACACGTGCAGTTTTGCACATATCTAAGAAAGACGCACCATGAACAAAACGAATCCCACGCCCACCTTAAAAATCTTCTGGCAACACTCATGATGGATTGTACAGCTTACGTAGTCTTAATGGATAAAAACTACTCATTCTATTTCCAATATTTTATTTGGTTCGAAAAAATGAAAAAAAAAAGCAGAAGTGTTTTTGGCTAAAATTTCGTATAACAGATGTTTTGGAAATTATGTTATTATTACTGTTACAGTATTGGCATATATTCAGGATTCTTTAGGGAACATGACTTCTCCGTCATTTCCACAGATGTGGTACGATCAGAAACGCTATCAAACTGCTAGACATAGCTAGTTATATGGCCTGGCATGGCCAAGCGCGTAAGACATGCGACTCGTAATCCGAGGATCGCGGGTTCGCGCCCGCGTCGCGCTAAACATGTTCGCCCTCCCAACCGTGGGGGCGTATAATGTGACGATCAATCCCACTATTCGTTGGTAAAAGAGTAGCCCAAGAGTTGGCGGTGGGTGGTGATGACTAGCTGCCTTCCCTCTAGTCTTACACTGCTAAATTAGGGACGGCTAGCACAGATAGCCCTCGAGTAGCTTTGTGCGAAATTCCAAAACAAACAAAACAAGCTAGTTATACATTAATCGATATGTGGCGCCATCTAGCGTAACATAATCCATCTAGTAATTTATCAAGGGATATATCCTAGTGCTGTCTTGTTGTGCTTAATATACCTTTCGATTAATAGTTTAATTTCTCAATATTTGAATTAATCGTTACGTTATAATTATGCTAAACGACCTGTGTTAAAATTTTCAGAGTTCGTGAACACAGATACTGTATATAAACTACACAAATAAACGCACGCGATTAAGTTTACACAAAATCTAAAAGACATTGAAATAACATGAACTCTACACGTTTCGAATTTCGAATGTGTAAGCCATCTTCGCGAAATTGTGTCCTAACACTTGCGTAAGTTAAAATACAGGGTCAATTTATACTTTTAAATGATGTGTTGCTTATAATTAAGACTTCAGTGTTCATTTACTAAACTAGTTAAAATTTCCATTGTGATTTTAACATTGCTAGTTGCTGAAACTTCTACATATAAAAAACTACGCAAATGAGAAGGAACTGGGATTGGTCAATACGTCATCTCAAGTGAGTCACATATTTTACCCTTATTACTGGCTTTACTGGCATGACTGCGATTTTCACAGCTTCAAAATCGATGTAGACGCTTCCGCTTTTCATAGAAGCTTTCAGGAAACAGCTGACACAGAATGACTCCATTTTAGTCCTAGTTGTTGTCACTTTAAGTGTAACTCTATTATAATTTTAGCTGTGATAACTTTAAGGAAATTACTGACACAGTCCGACTCCATTCTTATTCTTAATGTCGCCCCCTTTAAAAACACAACTCGCACAGAATGATTCCAATGAAAATAAGTTTGTGGTCACAGTCAGTTTATATAAAAGTGGTATTTTGAATTAGCTGTCTTTTCTGGTGTACTGTGTGACTAATGACATACATAAAAATTACACAATACGCTAAATAGAAAAATGCACACACCTGAACATTATTTAAGTAATATAACTTATATTTTTACATACCTCAGAGGTTATATACCAATTAACCCTTAAACAGCAAGAATGTTGTAGGTAGCAGCATCAATTAATGATGGCCTCCGTTTAAGGGTTAGAATTTACTAAAAAATTGACGCTGTGTGTGTGTGTGTTTGTAGTGCATGTGAGTGATGACAATGTTACAGCTTTTCACGTTTAAAAATAGCAGCAAGCTTTCTAATCAGGTGTGTAAAAGTCAAACATACATGAACATATTTGAATTTCCTGATTGTGTATGAATACAATGAATGGTTTTTATTTTTGTGTATTCACGACGTTAACAACCTACTTCCCATGTATACAGACGCTTCTTTGTTTGAAAGTTAAGCACAAAGTTACACAATGTGCTCTTCCCACCATGGGTATCGAAACCCTGATTTTAGAAAATGGGAGTATTGACTACAAATCTCTGCTCCTGGATACAAATCTGTATTATATAGAATGATTACATTATCAGAAGTTTCTATCTGCACTTGTTTATACAAAACAATCTGCAGAATTATACATATACAAATATAAATGAAGTGGTCTTCCACATTAAGCATCTCAAAGGGTATACGAAATGTTCAATATTAAGTGATTCACGAACGTTTGGGTCGGAATGATTAAACATTCTCCATTCCTCAGCAAAATTATGTTCTTTTTTTTATTAGCCGTGGATGGGTGGTTCATAGAACAGCTTCGAGTTTGTTTCATTGACCCCAAAACCCACAAAAATATAATTAATAAAATGGACAACAAATGTCTCATAGATTTACTCTAATTTTGCCTACAATAATTTCAAGTGTCGCAGCTATTGAGGATTCCCTTTTGTTTAAATCCCAATCTGTACCTGCATAATAATAAATATCTACGTGATATTTTTTTTCTATTTCTTGACAGACATTTCCAATGTTCATTGTTGTAAAGAAAATCGTGGATTCTATTCAAGTGTTTGATGTTTTTTTAAGTTCTATCAATGGGTGATTGTTTTACAAGTTAAATGAAAAAAAGTTTTAGCGCAACTGCCCTTGACTTTTAGATAGCATAAGGTAGGAAATCTATAAATATTATATATTTTCTGTTACTCCAGTATAACTTGAAAGAAACAAACAAAGAAATATGGAATGCCAACAGATAAGATATACCCTACACAGTTCTTTCGTGTGTGTTAGCCCAGAGTCCTAGACGCATTAAACAATCACCTATGTGGGTCTTTTCTCTGATACATTATATATCTCTCCTCAGCATAAATTAAAATATTTTCGTGTTTTCACAATTACATCTATCGACATCTTGGAAGTAAACACAAGCTCGTCCAACATTACGTGCATTGCTAAATTTCGCCAGAAACAGTAAACTGAAAAAAAAATTCTAACGCGTATCAAATGAATCTTCGAGTAATAACGTTTTCATTTTTCATAAAGGTCATTCTGATGCCACTACACCCAAAACTTTCAGTCACAGATTCGTCTCGTAGCTCATATATTACCATAGGCCTCTGTTAATACAAAATATTAGATATTTCTGTATCAAATTATTAATTTTCTCTGCACTACTCAATATGCACTTCATGTTAATATATGTTTACAAAATTATACCCGCGATGTTTATTTAATTCAGGTTCGTCAAAATGTTTACAAGTTCTGGGTGCCGTGTGATTATTCAATATCCTCACATTTTCGTGTAATTACCTGCATCCACTTCGGATATTAGAATACTTTTAAGCTCTGCCTATGATTTCGAGTAATTACTCTATATTAACATCTGATATCAGAATGTTTTACAAGTTTTCTGCCTGCGATGTAATGCAATCACTCAATATTAACATAAGTTATTAGAGACCCGACATGACTAGGTAGTTAGGCACTTGACTTGCAATCTGAGGGTTGCGGGTTTGAATTCCCATCACATCAAACATGCTCACTCATTCAACCGTGTGGGTTTTGTAATGTTATAATCAATCCCACTATTCGCTGGTAAAAATAACAACCCAACAGTTGGCAGTGGGTGGTGATGACTAGTTGCATTCCCTTTAGTCTTTCACTGGTAAATTAGAAAGGGCTAGCGTAGACAGCCCTCGTGTAGCTTTGTGCGAAATTCGAAACAAACAATCAGATGCAGAATATTTACACGACTTTTGCCTGCGATTATTATACAATCAATAAAGATTAATTTCTGATATCAGAATGTTTTATAATCTTCCAGCCTGCGATGTCATCTGAAATGCTACTCAGTATGCGTTCGTCAATTGTCACTCATAGATTTTTTTTTTAAGTAATAACATGTTACACTTTATTACTTCACCATCAAAAGTTATTTCAGTGGCTGATCTACCGTAACAACTTCCCTAACATTTGGGTTTAATCAGATAAATTACTGTACAAAATACCATACACTTGCAGGATTGCAGAACGGGCTAATATTCTGACCATATACGCAGTACAGCTCAAATTAAATAAAGTGCAAGATCCTGCTTTGTCACGTTTACGTTTTTAATATAATTGTTTAAAGGCACAAGGAATGTTACAAAACCTGAAGGCCAGTCTTTAGTACAGTTACTATGTAACAGCTTTAGATATTCTCCCATAAAATGTAAGTACTAGCATCTGAGTAGAAAACCAAATTCTATTACACTTACAAAGAAACCTACAAAAATAGTTTCGTTTTGATATTTTTTGTTTGAATTTCGCGCAAAGCTACTCGAGTGCTATCTGCGCTAGTCGTCCCTAACTTTGCAGTGTATGACTAGAGGAAAGGCAGCTAGTCATCACCGCCCACCGCCAACTCTTGGGCTAATCTTTTACCAACAAATAGTGGGATTGACTGTCACATTATAACGCCCCCACGGATGAAAGGGCGAGCATGTTTGGTGTAACGGGGATTCGAACCCGTGACCCTCAAATTACGATTCGAATGCCTTAACCACCTGGCCATGCCGGGCCCAAGTGTTTCATATTAAACCAAATACCCTTCACCAAAATAACACGAACAAAATAACTTCTATTAACTAGAATAACACAGACCTTTGTATCCAAACCATGCGTGCACTGACTAAATCTAAACAAAGTCAATCGTAAGTACTATCAGTGACACTACACAACTAAGCTATAGAAACAAACAGGACGAATGAACCGGATAAATGAAACGTATGCCATATACCAGAAAAACTGTTTCATGACCAAGGCTGATAAGTTTAGTACAGACATTTTACCCTTATAAGTTATGAGAGTACAGTTAGTTACGCTGTAACTATTCTAACAAAAATTTATCACTGCACATACACCATGGTGGCCCAATCCATGGAATAAGGTGGAGAGGGGTCTATCAAAATGATTAATTTCTAATTTTTTACCTAAATTTGGCAAATGTTTTAAGCTATTTCGAGTCACGAAAAACAGATTATTGTCCATTGTTTATCTCTACAAGTAATGATTTTGTCTTCTTGTGATTTCTTAATGATGTAAAATCATTTATGCGCACTGAGTATTGTATAAATTTTTCTTGGCTACTGTGAAGTAATAATATTTTATCACTACACAAATGATGGCACAATTTGTGCATAAGTACGTTAAAACAGCCGATGTACTTATATGTCACTAAAGAACAAATCGGCAAACAACAATGCGGTGATAATAAGCGGGTGTTTCCACTCAGGATATCCTTTTACTGATAAAACGAATCAGATTACTTAGTCAACAATGTCTAGATTGTGCGTTCAGAGAACCACATAATTCTGTGAAATAAATCATTTTAACCCGTTACGTTATAGATAACACTATCTCAGAAAGTCCAAGTTTTGTAATATTATACTCATCATATTTTTATAAAGGTATCACGAAAAGGAAATCAACTTGCGACATTTTTTAGCTACTTCTATAGAAGTTCTTCAGCTAATTCAGAATCGTTGACGTATTTGTACTTCTATGTAGCAAATGCAGTGCGTCTAAACAAACCATTTTTGATTGAGTGGACTAACAAACCCATAATTTGAGGCCAGTTTTTTTAATGATAAAGCTAAACAGAAAGATAAAAAAAAATCAACAGTTACATGTCTGAACAAGTTAATTCAGATTTTGTGGCAAGTAAACATTTAATAGAGTTAGATAAAAGAGGAAAGAAAAATACACATCCTATATAAAACCAAGTACCGGTAATCATTAGTTTCCTTGGGCTCTCGCAAATAAACATTTACACGTCTTAATTAATCAACTATGGGTGTGTAGGGCAACTTGCCAAAACTCGTGTGAACAGTGATGTACATAACGCCATAGACAAGTTACGAGGTACAAGCATCAAACTGGCCCGTAACGTTAAACCATTAAAAAAATGCATCTGGTGGAAACAAAGTGTTTAACAGACTAACTGACCAATCAATACAACGAAACGCAGCTGTAATAATATCTAAGGCAGGAATATGAAAGAAAATTTACGACTCTACAATACAGTCAAAGTTCTTGAAGCCGTAAAACACACATCTTATTTGCAGCGAAAGGTGAAGATCGATGTCTATATTCATGTAATATCTATCTATGCAGATTTAATTTTAGTTGCCGCGCTTAAAGTGTTCCATCTAAACGAAGCACAGAAGAAAAAAGAAAAGACGGAATCACTAAAACGGATGCGTTTTTACAACGTGGAAATGAGACAGCGAAGAAACAAAACCGAGACAGAATAGAAACTATTTTAACAGCAGGTACAAGCTCAGACAGAAAATATCTTATCTTGGCAAACACACAAGAAATGTGGATGTAACTCTGAACCTCATTCAACATAAATTAGAAACAATGACTAACAAACGGAAAATGTTAAAAGTGATAACAATAAAGATATCAATTTTGATTTCCTGATTAGGAGAGAAGGATATATAGTAGACGGGGATAGGCTCCCTATTAACATTAGTGATCTCGAGATTAAGCACCTTCTAATCAATTATAGATCATATAAACCTAAATGATATTTCACAGCTTAACAGAACTCTGTTAGTACACCAGGCACTTGTTAATCAAATTAAAGCGGCTATGGCTCAAACACTGTCAACCTGCTGCAATGAATTTGAAGAGGTTAAAAAGAGAGAAAAAAAAATCAGGCATTAAAAGGAGACAATGAGTCCATATTCGACTGAAAAGAAATACAAAGGAAAGATTCGTGTTCTTAATTAAGCGAGGAATAAATATTCCCAGATAAATCGTGTTGAGCGCTAAGCCACTCCATGAGCTAACTGTGCTGTGCACTTTACGAGTATCAAAACCTGGTTTTTAGCACTATAAGTCTTACTTCTTATGACTGAGAAACGGAAAGGATCTCGGGGATCTAGAGTGACGATTTAAAACTGCAATCTTTTATTCTTATTTGATCATCGTAACACATCAAACTAATACAGAATATGACAAACAAGAAAACTGAACGTAGACAATGTTGTGAACGATTCTGTGGGTATAGAAAGCGGAAATTTTCCTCAGCCTATGATAAGTATTAATACATGTAAGAACTCACAACTTTGTAATAGTATAGCGATAATGTAAATATGTAAAAGACGTGTCCCAAAAAAAAGAACGGAATTAGTGGATGAAAGAAGGCACACAATGAATTTCTTTTTATGTAGCGCCCCTGACAGTGGTTAATGGTGTAGACACTTCGAAGTTAAACAAACAACATAAACATGACAGTTAAATTCGTGTAGTGGCAAGTAAACAACAGTAAAGGTCGATATACATTAAAACAAACTACCAGACGTATTAATTCTGTTTAGTACAGTACAAAAAATAGCTGGTAATAATAGTAACTGTCACGTATTGTAATTTATCCTGGTCGAGTCTCCGGTTTATTAATGTTACATATTACTACTTCAAATAGCTTGAAATTTAATTTTAATTTAGAGGTTAATTAAATATTGATATATATCAGATTTATGATATTTGCGAACAAGATTAATACGCACAATTTTCTTTCTTAGCATAAATAATTTTAATACACAATCAACAATACAATTTATAATAACGGTTATTACAAATAATGATATATATACAAAAATTTTTACAAACTTATAAACAATACAGAGTCTTCAATCTCGTCTGGAACTGAATATTTTATCGACGGTTTACATTAGCAAATTAATTCTGCGTTGATACACAGCTACACTTCACTTTATCGAAAGCCAACTAGCTTCTTCATAAGTTTTCTTCTCGACAAAAATATCTAATGTCCTCGTAGAAATACTAACGTCTAAAATTAATTCACTGAAGTTAAATGATTTTTAATGTTCGAAATCTATAAACGTTCCTGGTCAAGTATCTGTAGCTTTCCGATTGATAGCATTAAACACAGTTATAGCTTCCGAGGTCTATAGTACACTAACTGTAGCAAATTAACAACATTATGAAAACTCTCTTCTCCTGTCGATTTATAAACCATAGACGAGGTTCTCTAAAGTTTAGTTCGCAACAATGTAAAACGTATTGTTGATTTTTACACCCGAGAATCTCCTATAAATTTAGAGAACAGGTGGGACTTAAGCAATACACATTTAACAATATATTTAACAATATTTTTTAAATATATATTAAACTGACACAAAGATAATGAATATATATATATATATAAATCCGTTACATAACATAAATTCCAAAAACTGTTCAACCCAAAACCAGCATTGTTCTATCTTCCTTATTGTGAAGGATAAGGTAAAACGTGGGTGGGAATTTCCCTGGAATCAACACTAGGCCTGAACTATTCAACCATCCCACACATAAGGAGTATCCGGAACAGACACGTGCGTGGTTTTACTACTTAGAGTGGTTCATGTACAAGAACACATTAAAATAAGTTTGCCTTCTATGGCAATATAGTACAATAACGACCAGTCGTACTTAAGTCATACTACAGTAAAACCTAGATGCAGGATCGAACACTAGTGGATATTATATTTTGTAGTGAAAGTGTAATTCACTAACTAAACTTTAGATAAACCTGTTGTGATGTACTGCAACCGTTGAATAAATCATATTTAATGAAAGAATGAGTATGCTTTATACGGTATATACATCCATTTCATAATAAATATAAAATTCAAGATAATAAGCATGCAGCAATACAGTGTAAATACAAATAACAGGGGAATACAATCTCTTCCTGTACGTTAACAGGAAAATGTAAATACAGTCACTTACCGTTCGTTAATGTAAAATTAATTAATGATGTTTGAATTATTAAGAGACTAATATCAGATTAACTGTAAAATTATAGAATTAAAGCAGGATTTATTGGATACTACAGATAGTTCTGTTATTTGGACAATAATGTTACAATCTTAATAATGGAAATATTCACCCTCCCACGAACCGTTTATTCAAGTGTTCATACACTGATATTTACTCAGTACACATTGCTATACACTGTGACACAAAGTATAGTTCTGAATTGAAATCAAGGTTTTTCTCTACCTCATCGAATGTTGTTGTTATTAATATACACTTACAAGGTCAGGTTACAGACAACCTCATAAACGATTGAGTTAATAGCTCTCGAGGTCAAGTACTTTTAATACACAAAGAGATACTAGCGTAGGTTACCGTCCAACAGTCCCCTGTGCATCTCTATCCACTAGATGGCTTACGTAACAAACGTTACTATAGTTACCCCGTACCTCCATGTTTGATCTGTGACAATGTAACGTTAGAACAATGCTTGTCGTTACTGAACAAACTACTTTTGGTTTTCTATAATAACGGCTTAACGGGATTGGAGATCTCACTTT
Organism: Tachypleus tridentatus; assembly: GCF_004210375.1. Classification (NCBI taxonomy): domain Eukaryota; kingdom Metazoa; phylum Arthropoda; class Merostomata; order Xiphosura; family Limulidae; genus Tachypleus; species Tachypleus tridentatus. Next base: position 136,783,874 of record NC_134834.1, read on the forward strand.
TCTTCAACAAACCCGTCAATTCGTTTCGATGATACTGGAACGCGATACACAAGGCAAAATTTAGCATTGCAGTGATTGTGTTTACCTTAGTTAATCACCATACTGTAATCTTCCATGCAGATGACACACAAGAAGTAGCCATGTCTAGAAATCTGACCAGTCACTGCATTTCAAGGGTTCTATTCGCCCTAGCCGAACGTACCAATCCATGTAAGTTACATAAGTAACAATGACCAGCAGTCTGACCAGTCACTGTATTTCAGTTATTATGTTAATCCTAGTTGATCACTCACTGTATTTCAGTTATTATGTTAATTCTAGTTGACCAATACACTGCACTATTACATACAGACTATAAGGAACAAAAGCAAAGTTCAAAGTGTTATCTGAACATTCACTTCATTTTAGCGATTCTGCATTTATCATTGTTAAAGATATAATACTGCTTTAACACCCACATGTCAAATTTATTTAATTTACTACCTCGAACTTTATACCCTAAAATCACCACAACGTTCTTTACTTGTTACATGTTTAATACTGTAAACTTAATACTGTAATATCACCTGTATAATTCTTTGTTATAGACTAATGTGAACTTAACAGTGCACTACCATCAGTGTCATTACATGTTATACATTTATCAGTTATAGATGTAATACTATACTGCAACGTTAATTTTGTATTTGTTAGAGGTTCATTACTAGCTTTGATAAAACATTTCTTTCTTCCTTTTCCCCCAACTCTGTATAAAATGTGACAGGAAATAACAGTTCAACGATTCCGACTATCCCAGTCAACTGAAGTGCTCGTAATCGTCCAAATATACCACACAGACACGAAGTAATATAACAGTAAAGCAGTGACTAAGTAACCTCCACTGTGTGATATACAAAATAGATGTAATCCGATACTAAAGCAGTGATTGAATAACCTTCATTGTGTGTTAAACAAGAAAAAAGAAATCTGACAGTAAAGCAGCGAATGAGTAACCTTCATTGTGTGTTATACAAGAAAGAAGGAATCTGACAGTAAAGCAGCGAATAAGTAACCTTCCTCGTTTGTTATTCATGAAAGAAGGAATCTGACAGTAAAGCAGCGAATGAGTAACCTTCCTCGTTTGTTATTCATGAAAGAAGGAATCTGACAGTAAAGCAGCGAATGAGTAACCTTCCTCGTGTGTTATACAAGAAAGAAGGAATCTGACAGTAATGCAGCGAATGAGTAACCTTCCTCGTGTGTTATACAAGAAAGAAGGAATCTGACAGTAAAGCAGCGAATGAGTAACCTTCCTCGTGTGTTATACAAGAAAGAAGGAATCTGACAGTAAAGCAGCGAATGAGTAACCTTCCTCGTGTGTTATACAAGAAAGAAGGAATTTGACAGTAATGCAGCGAATGAGTAACCTTCCTCGTGTGTTATACAAGAAAGAAGGAATCTGACAGTAAAGCAGCGAATGAGTAACCTTCCTCGTGTGTTATACAAGAAAGAAGGAATCTGACAGTAAAGCAGCGAATGAGTAACCTTCCTCGTGTGTTATACAAGAAAGAAGGAATCTGACAGTAAAGCAGCGAATGAGTAACCTTCAATATGTTATACAAGAAAGAAGGAATCTGACAGTAAAGCAGCGAATGAGTAACCTTCCTCGTGTGTTATACAAGAAAGAAGGAATCTGATAGTAAAGCAGCCTTCCTCGTGTGTTAATGAGTAACAAGAAAGAAGGAATCTGATAGTCCTGAGTAACCTTCCTCGTTTGTTATTCATGAAAGAAGGAATCTGACAGTAAAGCAGCGAATGAGTAACCTTCATTGTGTGTTATACAAGAAAGACGGAATCTGATAGTAAAGCAGCGAATGAGTAACCTTCATTGTGTGTTATACAAGAAAGAAGGAATCTGACAGTAAAGCAGCAAATGAGTAACCTTCCTCGTGTGTAACACAAGAAAGAAGGAATCTGACAGTAAAGCAGCAAATGAGTAACCTTCCTTGTGTGCTACACAGGAAAGATGGAATCTGATAGTAAAGTTATGATCAAATAACCTTCATCATGTGTTATACTAGAAAGAAGGATTCCGTTACTACAGCAGTAGCTAAGTAACCCAAATAGCGTCACATATATCAATCTTCATTTAACACATGTTTGTTATTGTACACATATGACAGTAAGTTTACTTTGTTGGACTTCGCGCAAAGCCACACCGTGTTTAATTGTGAAGTGATAAAATTGATAAACTAGACAGATGGGAGTTAATCAACACCACTCACTGCCAACCTTCGAGCTACACTTGTTGTGACAAGAAATGCTGGGGTTTACTCGTAACTTTTGTAACACCTCTGAGCCGCGAGAACACACGACTGTTATTATTATTATGCAATAAGAGGACGCGAACCATGGAAATTCAATTCAACAGTCCGGAAGCTAACCATAAGGCAGCATCTCATAAAAGTAGCATCACCTGATCTGTCTTTACTTGTTACTGATTTACTGTCGTAGACAAAGTAGTAGTATCACTTGTAACATCCTTGACTTGTTACACTTTAATGCTGTTATTGACATAAAACTGTAGCACCACCTTATCATTATTTGTCATATAAATTTCACGTTGTTGTTTTAATTACTCGATTGATATGTATGGATTAGAGTGGCTTTATGTTTATGTACAAGTGCAACCGGCAATTCAATTCGACAAGTTTGACGTTGCATAGAATGCTCTAAATTCTACTGTGTAACGTTAGAACCAGAACACGATTCTCCACGTTTCACACAAACAAACCTGATTTTAAGCACCACAGAACGTTCGCAAACAAACTGCTGTTTCGTCCTGCCTTTCTTTTACAGCAGTTCGACTTAGTAAACACCAGTTGAGCAATGACTAAATTTTTCAAGTCAATATGTTATAACTACATAATGTGTTTAATAGCCTATTTTATACAGATTTGAAATTACGAAATAAAATTCACATTAAAAGATGCTAATTTAAATAATGAAAGAAACCACATAACATGGATGATTAGATCTCAGATCTACTGCTATGTATTCACTGAGCCATAACACGTTGATGTTAAGGTTATATAAGGCATCAAGTTTCGTGCAAAAAATTTGTCCAATACTACATGGGCAATATTTTTTTTTTTACCATATGTATACTAAAAACTAGATGTACTTCCGCTCTCTGAAAAATTTCAGTTTCAAAAATAAATAAAACCAAAATTAAAAGTAACAAATATTTTGTATTGCTTTTGAAGTTCATACGTCACGCTGGGATGTAGCTCACAGAGTACATAATTCTTCTCGTGATTCATGGCGTGCGCACAAATTCCAACCTTAAGCGTCCCTTATGTTACGTCATTTTAGCATCTACTGGCAACTGACACACAACACATTATAATGGTGGGAAAGGTTAAAACAGTTAACCCCTTCAGGCAGCCTTTGGCCTTCTTTCGGAGGAAATAATTACATTATTATTATATCACCGACCTCGTAATCAAATGTAGTTGAGAAAAATGTAAGTATACATTCTACAAGTGTTAAAATTAAATTTTTATAATTATTTTTCTCTTATCTGCTCAAATTTATGTATTGCACACAAATGTATAATTTTCTACTTTTCATGATTCATTTTTAAACATCTAAAACTTGTTTAATTTACTATATCCGGATTTTAAAAAGTCCTTTGCTAATATTGCAAAGTGTTTTTTCATTGAACGAGTTCTTTAAATTATATTCTAAAGAATAAGGCCAAGTACAGTCCACTTAACGACAGATGAGTTTACTGCTTCCTAACGTTGGCTACGGGTCACTATCTCTTATACACAATTATAGGCAAGTAACGTTTTCACTTTTAGATGTAACAGATTTACTCAGCAATTGTACCACGACTGATGTATTAATTTACTGAGTGAGCAACAATAGTCTCAATACTTCACTAACTATTCAGCCACTGAGAAACTGAAAACTAAATACAGGGTGTCCTAGAAGTCTGGACCTATCGAGAAAATACACAATATTCTTAAAATTATACACACATTTCTAATGTCAGTTGTACATTATGAATTTTTCCATATAGGTCCACACTTCTGGGACACCCTGTACTTCACTGAATGACTGACACTCTATTAAATGAATAACTGTGTGTTTGTGTTTTTTTATAGCAAAGCCACATTGGGCTATCTGCTGAGCCCACCGAGGAGAATCGAACCCCTGATTTTAGCGTTGTAACTCCGTAGACATACCGCTGTACTAGCAGGGGGGCATGAATAACTGACTGGCTCACTAGTAACTACTTATTCCTATTTATACTTAAATGCCCATCTAGGTCATAGTCAAAGTTACTCGTTTTTAAAGTCTTGCGCCCTCTAACTAAATCTAAATTTAAACGTTGAAAATACAATTTACAATAATAATATTCTAAGAAATATCAACACTCCTATAAAAATACCTCTTCATATCGCAATATGATGATTATTACCTCTAACCGCGTTTATCTGTAATCTATCACACTTAATTAAATATCTAGGGCAGTAACCTAGGTCATAGTGCAAAATATAATTTTTTCCTCATTTTATCTTTCTGTGGACGATTTAAAACAAATCCTTCAAGTCAATCAGTTCGCTCTGTGATACTTTTTGTTAGAAATTAAATTCACTAACATTTCACAAACAAAACGTGACATTTGAGTATTATATGTAACTCCAGGCTACATATTTGTAAACATGTAGTTTGTTTTGTTGTTGTACATGCATGAAGCGTAAAACCAAGAAAACCCTCAGTAACAGACCAACACATTTTGTGCTCGTGCCGTTGCCCGTTATTAGTTTCACTAGTCCAGGAAATCAGCAACTGTAAAGTATGCCGCGTACACAGAACTCAGTTCTCAGATCACAACTGGCACCCCACTGACGCTTCAGGTTGCTAATACGCATGAAAATTCAAGTACTTTAAAACAGCCATGTGTGCAAAGAATTAATTCATGAAAGATTTATCAGCAAAAAATCTAACGTGACAATCAGAGAAAGAAACGGAAGAATAAATTAACTAATAGACAATTATCAATATATAAATTACAATAATAGGAACATGCAATAGTAAACATGCAAATACATTTTTGTTCAATCAGTACTGTTCAAGAAGATCATAAGTTAAAAAATTAATTAATTTAAAAATCTAACATTAATCTAATATTTCTTGAAATATTGACCACTAATATCACACTGCTCATAGAAATGGCACACAGAGCTAGTCGGTCAAGTTCTGGCCAACTAACTGATAAAGGGTTATTTTTTTCACAGGAACGACACGTGAGAAGCTGACAAGTGTTTAACATTAACAGTTATACATGCACACTTTTTTCAAATAAACAATAAGTTATGAGTTATGAATATTTGCCACTATGGAAGATTAATCGAACTTAAAAGAAGGACGTGCATGTGCCAACGCAGTAACATGTTGCCGCAAATTACAGACTCCATTAACGCCACGGACGACATGCTTGATACCTACACATATTTGTTCATTGCTAATTACCGATCATTTGACAGTGAAACGCCATACACGGAAAACCATCTAGTATGTTCAAAAGGAAATGTTCAGACAACGAGACTTAAATGATGTAGAGCTTAGTGTAAAATATACCATTTCGAAGAAGAAAAATTTTAATGTTTTCCATATGGAAGTGAAAAACCTCATACGTTAGAGAGCTTTGGGTAGCAACTGCCGAATTTATGTCTTGAAACAGTCAGGAGCAAAGCCCTTGGAAGTAAAATAAAGAAAAAAGGTTATGAAAGAGATCCCTCCAACTCAGATATCCACTGCCATGAAACTTTACAAGATTACTGATGACATTAAGAAAATAGTAAACAGAATCTAAAGATGACGAAGACTCAAAAGCTTTTGGTCACACCTCAAAATCTACATTAAGTTTAATGAGAAATACATCAAATAAAAGTGGAATAAAGAAAGCAGGGTCGACCACAAACTTCCCAAGCCTCTGGATGCAGCTCTAATACACCCTCCCATCCCCAGTAGAAGTTCTGTAACATTACGTAGCCTAAGATCGATCTTGGCGTCTTTCGCAGAAGCTTGTTACCAAAGGATTTGAAATGAGACAATAATGTGGAATCGTAGCCATCTAAGCAAGGGTGGAGAAGTGGTTCCTTTAACAGCACGAAAGCTAAGATTATGTCTCTGTATAAGACTAAATTACTGAAACAATATGCGGAGAGTTAATATTTGTAACTGGGAAGCAAATAATTATTTATACATGGAAAGTTCATAAATAACCAAGTAAAATGATGTTATCTCTCTAGGAACAATGCTGGAGAGGTCATAAATTCATGTAACTAAGGTATAACTATTTATTCAGAAATAGCATGTTAAAATCCACCCAACAAATTAATAATATACACCATTGACAACTTTGGTGTTCGCGAAAAAGTGGTTAGTTTTGTTTGTTTGTTTTAAATTTCACGCAAAGCTACAGGAGGGTTATCGGCACTAGTCGTCCCTAATTTAGCAGTGTAAGACTAGAGGGAAGACAGCTAGTCATCACCACCTACTGCCAACTCTTGGGCTACTCGTTTACCAACGAATAGTAAGATTGACCGTCACATTATAACGCCCCACAGCTGAATGGGCGAACATGTTTGGTCCGACTGAAAATGGTTAGTTAATAAGTCAAGATTGATAAAATGTATAAGCAACTTCATGATAACCACCAGACACTAACGATAAACGTATCCATCACGTCCAAGTTGATCTACCTGAATGAGACATAATTATTCAAGGAATATATACGTAAAAGCTGTGATAAATACGTTACATGTCCTTTAGTTAAATTTAATTTCTCTACGATGAACCAAAATGCCATTCCTTGGTAACAGAGGACATCTCCCTTCACACTTTCTGGTTATCAACAGATGAATGTAGAACTACATAAAAATAAAATGTCGCATTGTCCTTCAAACAGAAAATAAAGCTATGTTAATGTTTATACCATAACAAAGACTATCACATTATTAATGTTGATGAGGCCCTTGAAAGTTTCTTCCTTGATTTCGAAGGAAGGCTTAATGCTTCTAACGTAATGAAGGTTATCGTATTCATTAAGCTGAAGCCAATGAATGTTCTAAAGTGTTTAAACTTTTGTGAAAATAATGCTACATTACTGAACCCTAAGTGCTTATTTAAATGTGGATACATAAAACTATTAAGTAACACCCCACAGTTTACGCATACATACTGTGTATTTTCAGGGTTTGTAGTTGATCGTGTACCTTGTTAAGGGCATCATTCAAATACACACGTGATTTAATATCTTAGCAAAGGTCACTCTCCACGTGAGGATTCACACCCCTCACACACGTGCTTCTCGACTCCTCTCTACAATAAGAACGAATGCTACAGTTATTCTTTGGTTAACTGACCCTGGATCGGTTTCGTCAAGACACTATACATTAGATAACTTAAAATCAGCCAAACTGGACCAATAAGTTATGGCATCATTTAGAGCCCAAATGTTACGCAGCAACTGATTTTCACGAAGTGACACGTCATCACCTGGTTCATTCTTCCAAATTAACCCAAAAGGGGATTTTCAAAAGTTCGCGTCTAATCACCACGTTTCTTTCAGAACCCTAATCACTTCTAATAGCAAGTTTCACAAGCTAATGTAAGATTACATGGTTTATCTTTGCAAGAAACCTTGTTCTACCAGACATGCGTTTTTCACAAGTTAAGGTGTGATCATCAAGTTTATTCTTACATATTTCTCGTCCAACCTAACGGGAAATATATATATTTCACTACGTCTCTTATTACTCGTTTATCTTAACAATGTCTTGATCACGTGACTATGTCTTGGCACTAGGCCTATCTTCAGTGGCTTCCCTTTTCTCCCCGATTAGATACCTAGGCTAACCAATCAGAAGGTGGCAAGCAGAACCGAACTGAGCTCATCGTTATTTCTCAGTGGTGTTAAAAATCACAAGCATACATTCCTTGAAAATAAGCCACACTTACACTAAATATTTTTTTAACTACTTCCACCAAAGGTGCACTTGCCGTTAGTTCATAATCATTTAACAGAAAACTAAACTGAGGGCACTTCAGTATTATTACACCAACAGCACAATTTAGATAGACCTACACTGATAACTTTTGCCGTTGTTACACAATTAATAAAGTGTACATATACACATATAACTGCTGTTGCTGTTAAACACCACAGTTTCGTTAAATAAACTTAACTGATGCTGTTGCTAAACAAACACCACAGTTTAAAGCAGTGATTCCTAACTTGTTTTAATCTGAAATTCTCATGATATGAATATAAACGTTTCAGCCTTCCAGCCTATTAAAAAAAAGGTCTTAAATTGTGATTTTTGAATTTCAAAAAATAATTATTAATAAACTTTAATGATATACAAGACACAATTTTGTATTGAATTGTATGTTTCGAAATCTATCGTTTGTTTTCTGTGTCACATGTGACGTTTCAGTGATTGAAAAAAATCACAAAATTCCAAATATTTCATACTCGTACTTTCACCACTGTTTTAACATTTTACATAAAATATAGCAAATGTAGACTAACCTCTCTTAGGCTTACGTTATAGGTGCTTAAGTGTGAACACAATCATTCATCACTCTCGAGTCTCGCGACCGACTGACGCGGTTGTCCGCCCCCGCCACTATTTCGAATGGCGATTGAAAAATACAGCTGTAGTAGAAATGGTAACATCTCTTTTCGAAATACTGTAAACTTTAACTAATTCAGCATAATTTTGGTCCATTTTTGGCGGTCCCCCAGAAAAAGTTTCACGGCTTCCATATGGAAAGATACTGGATTATATGAAGCTACACCAGTAAGTTTTATTGTTCATTCACAAACCTTACAATTTAAATGTAGGTTTCTTAATAACACGTGTGAGTGACAAATACATGTTAGACATCAAGCTTTGTTGACAACATTTTTATTACAGATACACACATTTTATCATAAGGATAACGTATCTTTTTTGGAAAATACTAGAACTCAAATCATCAGTCACCACGTTACCAAATTAAGACACTCCATTCACTTTGCACCATTTATGACAAATAATTTACTTAGAGAATTCGTTTATTCAACAAGAATTAGAACAAGTTTCATTAAAAACTGAATGAAATACGAATGCATCTTTGATGTGTATCAATTAACATTTCTTATCAGAACTTAACCAAGGCGCAACCGTCTAGAAACACTTGTCAAAATTACAGTTAAATTACACGTTCCTCAGGAGCTTGGGGGATGTCTTTACACTATAATTGAACGTTAAAAGTTGAATTCGAAAACTCTCTAAGAGGCTGGTTTTTAATCGTATCTTTTCGAGACAAGTTTTCGTTTGTTAATTGATAATGTTTTAAGTACAATATCCTCAAGTCTCCATACTAGCTAGTACTAAGATATATCTGATGAGAGTGAATTCAGTACATATCAATAAAGCCACATTCTCAGCATCATTAATAAAGTAATTACTAACGTTTTATGCTTCTGTTATACATTCTTATCTTTTGCTTTCAACTGAGATACGAACAATTTCACCTGCTATTCGGTAGGAAAGGCCAAAGCATCACGGTAGTCAGCAGTAGGATTAGCAGATATGAACACTGTGAAAGCAGCTACAGGCATAATATCGTTTCACTTGACTTGCTACACAGTATCTACCAAAGTGGTTCTAAACAGTTCCTGAATATCTCCATGCTTCTTGTGCTTGGCCGTTAAGCTCGTGATGCGCTAACGAATTTCAGTCACCTTACTACTTCAAATCATTTTTCGCATCCCCAAAACTAAAAGAGTACGGGAAACGTTTTCCTTTTAACCAATTAAAATATCCAAACAATTTCAGTTCAAATTAAGAAAAACTGAATTGGTTTGTGTGTTGTTTTTCCAACAAAAGTCCCCCACTGGCTCGTGAGAGGCTTGTTAATAACGAACTATTACTCAATTCCAAAAACAAAATTATTTTTAAACGATTTTTATCTTAATTCACTTCTCACATACTGATCTTTACATAAATATATTAAGTAAAATGTAAAACGCTGAAAACAGGCTTACAAAATCTAGCCTATATTGGTTCACACTTTCAACACTTCATCAAATCAGCTTTCCTTATAGTATGATATGACGTATGAGAGATTGTTTTGACTTTCAGCAACCCAATGACGCACCTTTTTTAAAGTGGAGTACAGTGTATGAAACCTAAATACGGAGAAAACCGTTACAATATTTCACAAGGAACCTTTCCCTTAGTTAAGTATGATATATTAAAATAAATATGCGGGTCACCGTTCCTACTTCCAGCTCCACAAACGGAACTTTTCCTTTTTGAATTATGAAATATAACATTCTACCCTTGGAGAACTGTGATATATAAAAGTAAGTTCGAGGGGACTGTTCCTACATCTAACTCCCTAATGGGAGAACTTTCTCTCAGTGAGGATACCACAAATAGAAGTAAATATGGGAGGATAGTTTTAATCGATAAATTCCTTTCATTTGAAGAGTTTAATAGTGAAAAGTGTTATGTTTCCACATATTTAAACACACACTTCGAAAACTTAAATGTGTGATTGCATCCAATTGTGGATTGCACTCCTTACTTTATCAAGCGAAAATCATTGTCGGGATTAAGATAAGTAAATCACAAGTAGACTGTTGTTTATTTTGTCAATTACATCAAGAAGTTCATTAACTACACTTTATACAGTTTTTATATATATGTATATAACAGTTAGTTAGAACTTTAGAAACATTACACTTTAAAACATGGTAATGGAAATGCATCTAACACTTAATAAATCTAAATTTCCTGGCCGTTATAGTTTAGTATACATATCTTTCATGTTTAATGTTTGTTCATAACAATTTAGTATATATATCCTCCATGTTTAATAGTTGTGGAGCTCAGTATCATTCACTTTCTACGATTTTAACAATTCATATGTATTTCCTGGCTTTATCACGCTGCGACTGTATTCATCTGTTACTCGTTATTTGTGAAAAACTCCAGATACTTTTAAGAATTTTACACATTTATGGCGAATTGGAATTTTCAATCTGAACAACACTGTGTGCCACAGTTGAAATAAATGTTAAATTTCACCTTTTCATAACTAGTATATTATATACTGTTAGGTCATATTTTATAAATTTTTAGGCAAACATTCTTCGTGTAGTTATTACACCTTTGTAAATCAGAAAAACAAAGGTCGTCAACATACACTTATCCTCTTGCTTAGGTACAGGTTACACTAATATAAGAGCTATTACAATGGAAGCTTCTACTGGCTTGACGATCTGGGGTGAGGTAAACCCATATCAAGAAGCAGCACACACCTGTGCAAGTTAGTCTGAACTAAATGGTTCTCTTCCTTGTATATTTAGAATACTTGTTGACTTAGGTAACCTAAGGACTGTCGGCTATCGCACTGGTACTCTGCATGACTTGAAAGAATGATATTGTTTTTGACCGTGTCGTGTGTTGACGTAGAATTAATTAGCTCTCCAGACCTAGCAACTAGGTACAAGCAATTTGCGTAAACACAGAAACCTACAAACAAATACAAACACAATAATTATTGTGAATAAAAATACTGTTTGTTCAATTGTGTGTTTGTACTTCCTTTTAATAATCTTCATAAGATTTTCCGAATCTGTAATTTTGTACAAAGTTTGTTCCTATTTGCCTAACATCATTGTAGCAGTATACCACACACAGGCTAGCTTAATAAGCATTTGAAACTCTTTCTAGAGCCCTTCCACAAAACTTTCCGATTCATTCAACGTTGCCGTACTGGACATTAAACATTCCCTTTCAGAAATACTTTGTTAATACAAGATTCATAAAAAGCTTAAAGTGCTGTCAATAGCATAAGGAGTAAACTAAACAAACACCACATGACTCTTGAAATCAGTGTAAGAACTACAGACCATAATAAAGATGTAGCCAGACTACAGCACGACATCACAGAGACTTTGTTCAGCTCTTTAAACAGAATAATGAAGAATAAAACTTTTATAACCCACCAACGACTGACAGTGTGGAGCATGCTTAGCTTAGGTCACACCAGGCCGCCTAGTTATAGAACTTTAAAATGTATTTATGGAGGCTTAGCATGTATTTGTGTAGGTTGAATGTATTTTTGTGGAGGTTTAATATGTATTTAAGTAAGATGAGTATGCAATTACAGAGAATTAATGTTTACCTATGGAGCTTAGTAGATGTTTGGGTAAGTTCAATATGAATTGATGGAAATTTAATATGCATTTATAAGGCTTAAAGGAATACGATTAGGAGAAATATATAGTCGTATAGGCTTAATGTGTATTTAAATATATATGATCACGTAGAGGTCTAATAGGTGCTTGTGAGGTTCAGTACGTATTTCAGTGATGTCGAGAAAACCCACTTGTAAAGAAATATATACGTAAAAACGGCTCGTTTGGGTTGAGAAAATATTTCACGTAGAGGAGCGAACAACGTTTCGGCCTTTTTCTTGTGAACCTGACGATGACCGAAGAAGGTCGAAACGTTGTTCGCTCCTCTACGTAAAATATTTTCTCAACCCAAACGAACCGTTTTTACATGTATATTTTAGTATGTATTTGAATAGGATGAATGTGTATTTAAAAGAGATTTAATGTGCATTTATGGTGCTTAGCATGTATTTAAATAGGTTGAAAATGAACTTGTGTGTATGTATCTGTGAGATACATGTCAAGTAGGATGACATGTATTTGGAGAGGTTTACTGTACTTGTGGTATTAAGTATATATTTGAATAGTTATTTATGTAGGTATAATATTTATTTGAAGCGCTTAGTATTTAATGTATTAAATATGTACTTGTGGAAGATTAGTATGCACTTGACGATATCGAATCGCATTTTTATATAACTTTGAAATTTCTTGCAATTATGATATTTTGAAGTTGAGCTCAGGCGCAAACAAAGTCATTTTTATATGTCCCAAAATAAAATAAATAAATATTTTTTCTTCTCTTAAACACAATGTAAACATATTTCAAGAAAATACAGTTCGCGAATTTTTAAAACTTCTTCAATACAACTCAAATACTCAACCGTATACTATCAAAGATCATTTTACTGGATTTTCTATCTACTTCTTCTGTACACGTTTTATAGATACTGAACTTTACAGCTTGTATAAGAAAGTCTTACGTATAATTAACCTTACCATGTTGCAGATAATTCACATTAAGTATTCTATGTACTACTTATTTACCACAGGTTTTATGGGTATTTATTCTCACCATCTTAAATATCAATCTCATAATTTTTTTTATGTACTGTTTATTTACTGTTGGTACATTGATATATTCTCATTAATTATCCCACGAGTTATTTATTTACAGTACATTTTACACATATAATTAGACTTACCGTATTTCAGATTATTCTCAACAACTATTTTATGCAGCATATCTTTACAGTAGGTTTTACGAATATATATCCTTACCAACTTACAGGTTTTTCTCATTAATTATCCTGTGAATTGCTTATTTACTGTGTATTTTATACAAATAATTAGCCTTACCATGATTCTCATTAATTATTTTACGCAATCGATATTTGCAGTAGGTTTTATGGACGTTTATTCTTACCATTTTACAGATCATTCTCATTAATAACTAAATACTGTATATTTAACCTTACGTTTTACATATGTTTAAACTAAAATTGTTTGCAGCTAATTTGTTATTTGGTCTACTGCTTAGTTACATTGTTTTATATTATTTTTTCTCATATCATTACAGCTCATTCTCTGAATTTTATACATCTTCACGAAATATTTTAAAGAAGGTTATCTATTTCTGTGAAGTGTATAAACAGACCGTAAGTTAATTAGTTATATTCTACCATATGTACTTTTCTCTTAAACAAAGTATTTATAAAGGTATCGTCCTTATAACGCATAGCAGTCAGGAAAAAACAATAAAAATACCCCTTGGGTGTTAATACCCAACAGACTAGCACTTTGGCACCAGGATTGAAAAGATCTAGCTGTTTAAAGCGAGCTACCTGCAATGGAGCTATATTTAAATGTTAACGTCGGCGAACTCATGATTTGAAAGGGCTGGCTCCACCAAGGTCTGACATTCCTGTTATTTTCCACTTAAACTCAATACAAAAAATCAGTTAGCCGCAGCTTATAGCTTCAAAACACTGCGTAAGAAAATCGACAATCGTGGTAAAAACTTCAGGTGAATAACCTTAACTGTGGTACTCTTTATCGGGTGGGAACGAATTAAGTGTTATTTTTCTTTAGTCTTCCTACAGAATTCACCAAAACGTAATCGAAAATATGTCCTTTAAAACACTTTTGCTTATGTTAATTGGAGGAAATACCGCATAAATTGACATGTTATATATTATTTTCCAGCCCATATATATTGCCATTTCAAAAAGCGAAATGTTGCATAAATATATACATTAGATACTGTTTCCCAATACACGTATGCTGCCATTTGAAGGCACACGTATTTTCCTGAACGTTTTTAGGCATACCATAAAAAATGTATAAAACATCGTGCACCAAGTACACCCACACCGTTATCAGTCAGGGTTGTCAACCGTTACAAAGACACTAAAACAATTTTCTTCAGAATTTCCATTTATTATCGTTGACGTTTCTCACAATAGTTTGAGCTGCACCACTTCACTTACGAAACAGCCGAATTAGTAGAATTTTCATTAAAAGAAAAGTTCAAATTTGATAACGTTTTCTCATTTCCTGTTGACTTTGAACTGTTGACTTTTGGTTTTTGAAAAAGTTTAAAATATCTAAAAACAATTAGGAACAAAGAACAATAGTACGGAAAGAAAAACAACATCGTGTCACAAAAGAAAAAACAAACCGGAAAGACTTAGCCTACTGTCTGCCAGAGTTAACTCGTTACAGAGCATATCTCCTAGAATAAATTAAATAAGTGATATAAAAGCTTTAAAAAAAAGATTTCGATTGCTATCTAAGGCCTTCACTGGCTTGATAACTTTCAAAGCACACAAATTATTGCTTTAGTCCAGTAAACTCTAACAGTTTGTTCAGATGTAACTTAAAATAGTCCTAAAGTCAAGTTTGTCTTTATGTCTTACTAAGACTATACACCTTCAACAATCGGTGGTAAGATAATATAATGGGTGCCGTTATTCTTGGCAGTTGAAAATGTTTTATTTAAGCTTAGTGAAAGAATACTAAAAGAAAAAGGACGACAACGTGACGACGGAAAAAAGTTAAACAACCCCCAATAACCGACGTGAGCGAAAATGTTTAATTAAATCTGCACGTGTAAGCTTTTCGTGTGATAGTGGAGAGTCAGTATCTTGACGCCTAGGACAATAGATCTCTGTTTGAAATTACATCTGATAAAAAAGGTGACTTAGACATGATGCTTACTTCTGGGATTAGTTTATTTATGATGCAACGTGTGAACAGTACTACATACAGCATTTGTTATTCGTATGAGGATAGCCCATGTTATTTGATAACTCGCCTGTGTGGTCGATTTTAACAAATCACGTTGACAATTGTGGTTCGTTTGTGTTTTTTTTGTCACAAAAAAACGCACTGTGTATGCACTTTGGGATCGTTGGTGCGTTAAGAGTGGTCAAATACTACCGTTCGGTCAGACAAGAGTAGACAAAAAGTTGTGAACTGATGGTTGATGTTTAGTAGCTGTCTTCCTTTTTCGTATTAGTCAAAAAGCCTGTATATAGCTTTACATGAAAATTCAGAACAAACACGTTTATAGCTTAAAATAACAATATTTAGGCTTTTATTCTCTACAATCCATAAGTTACTTGTTAATTATATGTTGCTATTTAGTTTTCTACGTATTTTCAGATTTACTACAATAGTAAACAAAGTTGGGAAACAACAGACAGCCACAATAACATTTTTATTTCATGCAACCCTAGGGGAAACAACAAACCGAAATAAAGAACCTTCAATATTGTAGCAGTAACATTACTGTAACAAAACTCTGAGAAGAAACAAAGCAAATATTCAAACTACATGAAAGTATTAGCGACAGTATTGTAGCAAACAACTCTGAAAAGAAATAAAGCAAATAATACGACTACTTAGAAGTACTAGGAATACTATTATTTGTTTTTCCCAAGAGTTGTCTGTTTTTGTAATGTTGCTGATACTTCTAAGAAGTTTTAATATTTGTTTTTCTCCAGAGTTGTCTGTTTAAAGTCAGAATTATTCTGAAGTGCCAATAAGAATGAGAGGATACTCCTTCTGTACAACTACAGAAGTTAGTATGATACGTCATCAATACAAAAAAGAGAAAGAATCGAATTCTTAGACCCATGTAAGATTATACATATCTATACGTCTTATGCATTTCCCGGTGGCTATACACCATGACAGAAATATTGTATGCCTAAATACATACAGTGTACACCAAGCAACTATTTTTGTTTTATTACCGGCTGTTCAAAATTTAGAACAGCCTTCCCTGTGTCACCTTAGTATGTTAACCGCATTCATTTACAAAATCTAATTATGTATGTCCAAGGCCAAAGCCCCGTTAATTGGAACCACGATATTTTCACCGGTAAAACAACACTATTCTTCTTCGCTACTTTTACGACACACACTGTTTTACTGACAATGATTTTTATCTTACTGACGACCCTACTTTATTCCAAAAAGGATATATAGGTGATTTAATGTAAACAGTGGTGTCGAAAAATACTTCCTAACTTATCGTCTGCGTATTTCACTTGGGTTTATTAGTTTTTTAACTGTATAAACACCAACACATTTAAGTCAAAGACACGCCTTGACTAAACGAAAGTCGGAGATATATTTCGGGACAGTATACGACAGGTTTAATTAATTAAAGACATCTTCCACTGCAAAACGCAATATATTTTTGTTCTGCTTTGGTTATTAATAGTACAGTTTTCTTTGTAAACATTAACACTACACAACAACCGGCAATATCTGATTTTTAGACTTTCTATAAATTATAAAGAAACCTGTTTGCAAGAATATTTTTTTCTAAGCATAAAATATGCTGTTACAAAGTTATAATAATTAAGTTATTAAAACCAAACCTACTACTTTATAACGTTAAATTCATCCAACTCTCATGAATAATACGAGCTGGAATTTTTGCTTTTGTTTTAGACTTTTTGCACACAGCTACACAAAGACTTTATACATAGCTGTCCCTCAATTTTGAAGTGACAGACTACAGAAAAGAGAACTAGTCAACAGCCCTTACTGCCGATTCTTGGGCTATTATTGTCTAACTGAATATTGGAAATTGACCCTCGCTCTTATAGCGTACCAACGATCACGTAGAATAGAATGCATCCTAGGGCGTTTGCAGCAACGGAATGTAAACCGCGAACCCTCTGATTCCCAGTCTTGGTCAGCTAACCCCGAGTCACGACCGGCCCGAGATTTTTGGCAGCGAAACTGTAATCATGTGACGTTTTAGTTCATAGTTAGGTATCTCAGTTTAGAGAAACATTATAATTATACAACAAACAAGTTTTGTTTTCAACATGTTATCCCACCGCTTTTAGTTTTATTTATTTACATTTTTATCTATAGGAAGAAAATGTTGACAATTAAGAAAGACTGACCGAGCTCCTACTAACAAACTAAAGGAATACTACAATGGACATGGCGCAACAATGAATCCTTACTATATCTGACATGACATTCACTTTGTCTCCCTTAAGTATAAAGTTATATAGAACTTAGAAAACCTTATCCTATAATATATTCCAAAAACAATCACGAAATCACATATAACTAAACTTAACACTCTGCAATATGCGAGTGTGTGTGTGTGTGTGTGTATATATCACATTGAATCACAATTAAAGCTATGTAAAACTACGGACCACTTTTCCCACAGTACGAGTTCTTCAATCGAATTTATACAGTTTACTACACCGAAAAGTCAAATTGTTATAAATGACGTCAAATCAATAAGTAATTATACAAGAAACTGCAAACGGCAAATTATTAAGTGATTTATCCAATTGTGTGTGTGTGTGTGTGTGTCTTTCATCTTGACACTGCTGCACGATTTTACTGAAGTCAACTTACAGATGGAAGAACAAGAGAACACTAAAAACTATTTTGTTCATTGAAAATAAACCTTGAAAATTTAGTAGTCAAAATAGTATTATTTATTTTCTAATTACAAAACAAAAATGTCTTCACACCAGGTCTAAATACGGAAATCAATTACACCAATTTAACTAATAAAACTAACACATTTAAGATGTGTATTTGTCTCCTGAGGATTAAAACTATAATATAATGAACTATACCAATAAGTTATCACGGCATATGGCCTTTACATTAGCTCATCAAATCGTTTACGTAAAACTGTTAAAGCAATAAATTAATCCCCGTAACACTTGTAATTAGTAAGCAATGAACTTTACTTTCATTAAAATAAATAAATAAAATTATTTCACCGTGCCCTATAAAACTATACCAGTCAGGGTTCCTGTTATAAAGGGGTTAACAAACGATAATCCTTTAAGAGGTTGAGCACCCTTGTAGTTAAATAAATGAGAGGGCAACCACCCTTCTTAGTATATACTATGTAGGTCAATGGGTGTGTGGGCCAAACGATATCAATTTAAAAGTCATACAGCTGTATACGTAGCTGACCATATGAGTCGTTTCGTTAACTTTTATAAACACCAGAAGGTGAAAAAGCTTCACACAGGTCATAAGAATCAATTTTTGCGGACAAATTATAATTTGAAACAAAATGTTTACTTTTTCTTGTTCCTGGGCAGAAAGTGTTATTTCCCAAATGCTTATGCCTAAAGTAAATGGAAAAGACCTATTTTTCTCTTCAAACTTTGCTTTTATGACCTAAGTAATGAAATTTTCAAATTTACCCATTTTTCAGAACATTCCAGGCAGATTTATTCCTGAGTAGCTGATAGAGAATTTTCTCGAACTTTTTAGAATGTTGTAAACCTTACGAGAATTTTCTAGAACTTTCCATAGTAATATATATATATATATACAGGGGCTCACCACTCACCACTTCATTTTAGTTCTAGCTGCCTAAGTGAACACACAGACCTATCTGATTTTATCAAAAATGGCATCAAGAAGCTGCAAGCATTCTCCAGACGCATTCTGCTATGTATGTGGCCAATTTATCAAGACAAGAACGAAAAAGTACTCTGTGACAGCATCTGCTAAAATGTATGAAGCCTACAAAACATATTTCGGCATGCCTGTCGGGGATCAAGACAAACACTGGGCACCTCATTTAACCTGCGAGCACTGCAAAAAAAAAAAAAATCTAAAAGGTAAGACGGACAATTTTTGCTTGCTTGAATAGTAAGATTTTATATTATACAAATTTTAGACCTTTTAAAACTTAAATATCTTTCGGTGCACCTCAAAGAGGAATACAACAGCGTCAAGACCTTGCTAGAAGCCTTAAAGTATGATGAGTATGGCTGGGAGGTTATCGGAGACTTCAAAATGGTGGCATTCCTGATGGGTCTCCAAGAA
This sequence comes from Tachypleus tridentatus, assembly GCF_004210375.1. NCBI lineage: Eukaryota > Metazoa > Arthropoda > Merostomata > Xiphosura > Limulidae > Tachypleus > Tachypleus tridentatus. The sequence goes on from NC_134834.1 coordinate 136,803,453, forward strand.
AGCTTTACCATGTTTCCCTGTTATCTTTGCCTTTGGAACAGCAGGGACAACGCAGCGCACTATAACAGGAAGCACTGGCCACAACGGACCGAGTTCTCTGTGAAGAGGCACAATGTGAAGTGTGAGTCACCAGTGGACCTCCAGGTGTTGTTCCCACCATTGCACATAAAATTGGGTCTTATGAAACAATTTGTCACAGCTCTTGATAAGGAGTCTGCAGCCGTCAAGTACCTTCGAGACTTCGTCCCTAAGCTGTCTGAGGCAAAGGTTAAAGCTGGTGTCTTTGTTGGACAACAAGTAAAGATCTTGGAGTGCACAGAATTCCCCAAGAAGATCAGTAGAAAGGGAAAAAAAAAGCTTGGGGCAGCCTTGTCGCTGTGGTTCGGGGCTTCTTGGGCAATCACAAAGCTGAAAATTATGTGGAAATGGTTGAGGCTCTGGTGAAAAAGTACGGCAAAATGGGCTACAGGATGTTACTGAAAGTCCATATCCTTGACGCTCATCTTGATAAATTTAAGGAGAACATGGGGGAATACTTAAAGGAGCAAGGCGAGCGCTTCCACCAAGATATTACTGGACTTTGAACGCCGCTACCAAGGAACGCATAACGAAAACGTGATGGGAAACTATATTTGGGAGTTGATACGTAAAAGTGATTTACATTACAGTCGCAAATCTCGAAACACTACTCACTTCTAAGCATTTTTGTTCATTTTTGTATAACTTTAGTATAAATACATGCAAATCTTGATTCAAATGTTGTTTTACTCAGACCTTATGTAAATAAAAATGTGCAAATTTGCCCGTTTTTACATAGAAAATAGGCTAATTTCTAAATTCTCCAGGTCACAAAAGCAAAGTTTGAAGGGAATAATGGCCATTTCTGTACTTTTACAGCATAAGCAATTAAGAAATAACACATACTATCCAGGAACAAAATTTGTTACATAGTGTTATACACACTTAAAAATACACAAATATTTCTAACGAATCAAACTTTTCCACAGTTATCCTTCCAATCCTCTGTGAATCTATACACAGAAGAATGTGATGGATATATCAGTAACAAAACTGGGTTGTTCAGTAAAACATGCACACAGATGATCAGTCTGTGAGTTAGAAGAAGAAAAATAATGAGAATGGAAATGCGAATAAAGATATGTTGAACAAATGTGAGAACAAGTAGCTAGTATGAGCTGATTTACAAATGCAACATGTTACTTATGTGAACTAAGTTGACTACTTAATCGCTAACAAGAACAACAGAGTTCACAATAAGGTTGCAACTAGTATTATATTAAAATAATCCCACTTGCGATCACTTTTATATAGTATAGTTACTTGAAACAACGCCTCAAATCGGTCTCTGTTGATGTGTAGCATTACGTATTTTGTACAACGTAATTATAAGAATCAAGACACTGAGTTCTGGGTACGAGATGTTTTATATTATAAAAAACACTTAGAATGAACTCCCTTTACTATTTATTTTATATTGTCATACAAAGTGTTAGTAAGAAGCAATACAGTATAATGCTCTCTTTTCATAGATAGTTCTATATTACTACATGAAGTGATAGAAACAAAAAACACCTGAAATGGTCTCTTCTCATGAATAGTTTTATATCCTTATACCAAGTGATAGTAACCAGTAATACCGTGAAATAGTCTCTTTTAACGGATAATTTTATATTGTTACACAAAAAGTGATAACAACCAATACCGTGAAATGGTCAATTTTCATTAACGATTTTTATATCGTTATGCAAAGTGGTGGTAACAAGCAACCCCGTGAAATGATCACTTTTGATGAATAGTTTTTTATATTGTTACAGAAAGTGATGATAACAACCAATACCGTGTAATAATCACTTTTTCATGAATAGTTTTTGTATTGTTACACAAAGTGGCAATAACAAGCAACACAAGAGAAAGAAACAGAATACTGAAATCAGTAATCAAAATGTGTTTAAAATATTTGAGGTACGGTTAATTCTGACATAAATACAGAAAAATAACCACAGTACAAGTACCGCCTGAAAATTTCGGGTTTTTTTTAAATAAGCAAAGGCAAACAGCTAACTGTCCGTACATACGTATGGTATTACTGACAACACTAACAATTAAATATTACTGAAAAAAATCTAAAATGCCAACGTATTTCCAAAACAAACACAGCTTACCTTTTTCAGATGTTTGTTTACCCACTTGGTGAAAGTTTTCTTCTGAATTGCATCACGTTCATCTGAAATTTTGAAAAGACGATGCCATAAGACAAGAGCCATTTTAATTGTAGCTACTCTACAACAATACAGCCAGCCACTAGACACTAGACTGGGTTCAATCTTGCGCCTGCCAATAACGGCCTATTATTACTGAATTACAGAAAGTAGCACTAACAAAATCAGCGGTGTTAAGTAGCTACAAGGAAAACTACATCCTAACAGTAGGAGTTGAACTCGTTATACGACTTTAAACTAAGTGGGTTAACAGGCTTAACTGGAGCATCACCACGTGATTAATTCACTTAGATTCGTAGGAAGAAAAAAAAACGTATGTAACATTACGAAATAAAAGTATTTAAAATCAATGTGAATACTTCTAAAACAGATAGAGATGGATACTTTTGAGACAGTGAACAAGTCTGATATAAGAACCAGTTGTTACAATGCATACAAAATGAAGCCACAATTCAACAGAAATATTAATGAACAACTAAGATCACATAACTGATTCACTTATTATCTACTGATCTATATTAATAGGAAGGGTGCAATTTTATCGCTTTATCTATACAAGTTAGTCTTATTACTTTCCTTTTATTTATATTTGTGTCGACGTCCTGAATATATTTTAAAGACAAATAGTATATTTTTGAAGTTACATATACTATGATAAATCAGTATCACTAACTTGGAATACTAGTAAGAGTAATCTACAACTTTTCTTCTGAAGCTTTACAGACTATTAATCAGTATAAAATGTAAAAAATTCTCACATTTTGAAGTTAGACGAACACTAAAATAAATCGATACACCAAATGTAATTCTAGGTAAAAGCATGGAGCGAAAATTGTGATTTGTAGTTTAAATAAACAATATCTCAGTATCTCCAGCGTTGTTTCCTTTCTTTTTCTAACGATCCCTATTTACAGTAATTTAAATTCCGAAGTGACTTTTTTATGCTCAACCATGGTCAAAGGATTACTTGATATGGTAACTAACTTTATACATTGTGGTGGTAATAACAGTTAGCTGATTCGGTGCATAATTTATCGTAGCTATTGCATTAGTTCGAGATGTAAAATTTTAAGCTGAAGCCGAAGATTGTTATGGAGATTTGTTTGCGAATATAGAGAGCATTTACAAGTGTTTACCCAGACTGTAAAATTCTACCAGTAGAAAGGTTGCCTTTTCGAATAAAACATATACAAATGAGAGTTTTATATACCTTCGTATATTTTAAAGTAATTATTTTATGAATATGTGTAATAAAATGTAGTATTATGTGTAGCGACTTTTTTACTCCTTCACTTAATATATAATACAGGATTTGGCTCCCTAAAGACACTGATTGTGTAGCATACAAAGTATTAAGTATCAGTCATCTAATGTAATTTATTATCGGCTAGTAATTCCTGTTATACCCAATACTCAAGTTTTTTTTTAAATGAATACCAAATATCTACTACAAAGCTAACTTTAAAGAGGTAATGATAACATCGTTTAAACTAGAATTGTAATGTTTTACTTTGTGAAAATATAAAAGATTGGTTGGATGATTTGGTGTTTTATGGCACAAAGCAGCTACGCTATTTGTGCCAAATATCCAGTAAAAAGTTAAAATTAAAATAAAATTGAGAAATTGATAAAAGGAAATTAAGGAAAAATAAAAAGCATAAAACCTATGTTTACATCTAGTCTACAGCAGTAAGAGAAAAAAACTACAGTAATACAAGTTGCAGAGGACTTTCTGTAGAATAACTGCAATTATCATAACTCACAAGGAAGACTAACAGGTAAGTACAAAAACCACCGTCAGTCACCTGAAGTTGGCGTTTTCAGTCCTGGTTTTGAGTTATTTTACTTTACGGCCATATTCTAATTTCAAATCGAACTAGATGGACAGTGATTCTTAAAAGGGAATCTCATTAGAAAAACGTCTAACGTATAAATTAAAAACTTAAATGGCATTAAAAAACTAAACATTTCCAAGGTAGACAGTGTCACTATCACCAATAACACTGTCTAACGTTATGGACAAACCTTGGTACAGAATATGGTGAAAATGGCGCCGTCGTTGAAATTCATAACGACGGCAAGAAAGTAAAATGTGGTTTACTATGACTCGAGTACCACACATACTACACAATGGCGCATCAGTTCCAGATGAAAGAAAATGATGAATTAAAAACTGTGGCCAATGCGTAGTCTAGTTAGAACAACTTCCTCTTTCCGATCCTTATGGAAGCAAGACGACCAAAGTCCACCATAGAGTTTTATTTGGAAAAGCTTGTTTTCACGTTGCTCACTCCAAGTCGACTGCCAGCTCGCACGGCGCCGAGCCTTGAATAGAGGACCATAGTCCATGCATGGAACTGGCACAGTGGTGATAGTGCTAGAGCAGATAGATTTAGCTGCGGCGTCGTTGAGCTCGTTCCCACGAATATCAACATGGCCCAGTATCCAGAAAAACTGGACAGAAGTAAACGTTAACACTCCTACGAAAAGACGTTTCTAGTCCTGATTTCTTCAAGCCCGTTCCCCTGGCTGTGGTTTCGCTAGATAGTAGATAGGGACAGTGGGAATCTCGTTAATCCATTCATTAATGAATTTAAACGGCAATTTCATTTAAATACAAAATTATTAGCCTAATATTAATAAGCTTCCAAGTTGCACTGGGGCCTATTAGGCCCCACTTTTCGTAGGAGTGTTAAAGAGAAATGCGCCAGTCGGTTTTGAATATCGGAGAGAACAGGATGTGAACTAACGTGAAGCAATTCCTGGGCCAGTAAAGAACTAAGCGAGTCAGAATAAAAAGTGCAGTTTGAGTACTGCTTAGCTTCTATGTGATCCAGGGCAAGAGAAATGGCGTACAGTTCAGCAGTAAACACAGAAGCTGTAGAGGGGATTCTGCACGCAACCCCCAAACCACAACAAACCATGGCAGAGCCCACACAGTCACCTGATTTCGAACCATCTGTATAAATAGGAGTGGAAGGATGGTTCGAAAGATGTTCAGCAAGTAACAGATAGTATTTCCAATCGGGAGTATCTGCTTTTCTCAGACAGGTCACATTTGGGGACTGTAAGAAGCCACGGTGGGATGGACTGATCAGTGGATACAGAAATGTTTTCCAAATACAGACCCTGGATATGAAGGCCAAAAGGAGCAATGGCAGATCGTCTATTCTGAAAAAGTATGGCCCACTGAGAAAGGAAAACATAACCTCAGGTGGAATCCTTTGGTAAGAAACAAAGTTTCGAAGCATATAGTAACGACAGTTGCAAATGGCAGAGGTGCAAAAAAAGTTAATGAGACTCTACGTATAAGCTCTAAACTGGGGAGGCGCAGAAAGTCCCAGTGCAAAGCTAAAGTCCGTGATGATGAATGGGTCCCAACATCTTTAAAGCCGAAGTCCTGGCAGAGCCATAGACCATTGATACATAGTCGAGTTTCCAACGAATAAGAGCATGATATATCTTTAGCATAGAACATCGATCTGCTCCCCAAGTGGTGGAAGAGAAGACACGGAGGATGTTCAGTGCTCTTGTACATTTGACCCATAGCTGCTTGATGTGTGATATAAAGGTCAGCTTACGGTTAAAGATAAGCCTCAAGATATTTGTCTCAGGGACAACAGGCAGCACAACTTCACCGATACGGAGTTCAGAATCAGGGTGAATACTCTGTTGGTGGCAAAAGTGCATGAAAACAGTTTTAGAGAGAAAGAGAGAAGTAAAGCTGTTTGCCATGGTCCACTTCAGTAAGTGATTGAGGGCAGTCTGTAGCTGCTGCTCAACATACCTCATGTTCAACAACTGACAAGAGGCCTTAAAATCATCGACATAGAGCCGGTTTGAAACAGTAAGAAGGGGTTGTTCAGTGATGGCATTAATCTTTATACTGAAGAGTGTGACACTCAAAACACAACCATGAGGGACTCCAAGTTCCTGTAGAAAAGAACGGGAAAGCGTCGAACCCACACGAACTTGGAATCTCCTGTCCATTAAAAAATGTTTAATAAAAATGAGCAAATGGCCACGTAACCCATATATATGGAGTTCTCGCAAGATGCCATACCTCCATGTTGTATCACAAGCCTTCTCAATGTCAAAGAATACTGATACAAGGTGTTGTCGTTTGAGAAAGGCTCCTCTGATTGACGTTTCAAGTCGAATCAGGTAGTCCATGGTGGAGCACTGTCATTGGAACTCGCACTGGGTGGGTGAGAGAAGGTTATTTGATTCGAGGGACCGAATGAGACGAGCATTACCCATCCTCTCTAAGGTCTTACAGAGACAGCTCGTCAAAGCAATTGGATAGTAGTTTGAAGAAATCTTGGGATCCTTCCCACGCTTAGAAAAAGGTAGAACAATAGCCTGATGCCAGGCATCAGGACAAACATTCTCTTGGGAGATCTGGTTAAAAACAAGCAGAAAAATAGTAATAGAAGCAAGAGATATATGGCGCAGCATTTCATAGTGTACATCATCAGGTCCAACCTACGTACTGCCAGACCAATGAAGGGCCAGAGTCCACCAGTGTAAAAGAACGATCTCGGCCCAAGTTTTAATGGCCGAGAAGGTGGAGGAAGAAGCAGAAGTGCTAGATACCCAGCAAAAGCTTTCACCTAGAGTATCTGCGACGCTCCAGGTGTCAGCTACTTCCTGGTCATCAGAAAGCAAGATCGAGAGGGGGACAGAATTATACTGCCCACTGACCTTTCAAATCTTGTCCCATATGACTTTGGAACTGGTGGTAGAAGATATGCTGGTTGTGAACTTAATCCAAGATTCCTTCTGGCTTTGACTTCTTACCCACCGAGCATATGCAGGGCCCTGCTGGAAAGCAGTGCAGTGCGAGAGTGTGGGAAACCTACGAAAAGTAACACAGGTCCGTTTTTGAGCCTTCCGTGCCAGGTGACAGGCAGGATTCCACCACGAACGAGGATATCATGGAAAACGTGTCGAAGTTTTAGGAATACACTGAGCAGCTGCTTATATAATACAGTCAGTTACTGCTGTTACACAGTTGTCTACTGATGGCTTACAGACAATGGCAGGATCAAGTTCTACGAGAGCAGTGAAAAAGGACCAGTTTGTGTGATCCAGCTTCCACCGGAGCACGCAGGTCGGGTGGCATCGACCACGGCCAATCTCTCTCAAAATTATTGGAAAATGATCACTACCTCGTGGATTATTGTCAACCCTCGAAGAAAAATGGGAGAATAGTGAAAGGAAGCAAATTGAGAGATCAATAGCAGTAAAGGACTGACTAAGTGCATGAAAATAAGGAGAAGAACCAGTATTGAAAAGAGATAGGTTATGATCAGAAAGAATACGCTCTATGGAGCAACCCCTCCTATCAATATCAACACTTTCCCAGAGGGGATGATGTCCATTATGTCCTCCAGGATTATAGAGGAAGAAGGTAGCTGTTCAATGAGAGCATAAAGGTCTGACCGATCATAGATCTCTTCAGGAAACAGGTATAGAGAACAAACAGTAATGGTTCGACCAAACATGGATGGCTACGGCCTCCAAGGGTGTGTCGAGTGGCAAAGACAGGGTGGACACATGCTGATCAACCAACAGTGCCACCCCTCCATGCACGCGTCCATCACACAGTCTGCCATTTCTGTACAAAGAAAACTGCTGAAAGGTGACTGTATCGGCATGTAAGGAGAGACATACAGGATTGTAGGAAGCAATCAGTGTTTTTTCAAGGTGGCCATTTTTTATTTGTGTGTAGGTGAACTGGGTGGAGAACCCTTATATTTACGACCTCGTATTTTTTCTTTACTGTCTTTATTCGAGGGAGATCTATCGACCTACAAGGATCCTGCCCTAGGTCGATCGGACAGGTCTTTGCTGTTGGAAGAGTATTCCAGTGACTAAGGACGTAAAGGAATGATCGTTTTGCATCGTGGGGTGGGAGAAGAAGATGTATCCAAGGAAATGCCTGTACCCAAAACCAAAGAAAGGACATCTTGGGATTTGTTAGAATGTATGAAAGGGACAGAAATGGGTGTTGAAGTTGATTCATCAACCTTTTTAACCACGGAGGTCAAAAGACTTTTCATTTGTTTTGAGAATGATTCTTTTGGAGGCACAGAGAGATCCGTCTGCACTCCCACTGTAGTAGTGGAATGAAGTGCAGCAGCATATGTCCGAGATAAAGTGGTGGAAGGCAACTTGCGACCCTCAGGATAAGTAACGTTATGAATCATTTTTAAACGTTGCACCTCTTTTTCTTCCAACCATTTAGGGGTAAGAACGAAAATAGGACGGGTGAGATCCATTGCAATTGACGCAATGAGGGTCCGTTTCACACTCGTAAGCATCATGGTCCTTGCCACCGCACCGAGCACACGTCAAGGAACCACGACATGACGTCTTTAAGTGACCGTATCGCTGACACTGGAAAGATTGAAGAGGGTTTTGAATGTATAGCCATACTCTGTAATTAAGATAACCTGCCTTGATGGTGGCAGGTAGACATGGTGACGTAAATGTGAGAATGAGGACTTTGATCAGCATCATAATTCATCTTTGCGAGTGGATATACGCCTCACTGCAGAAACTCCTTGGGTGAAGAAACCAACGAGAATCTCTGACTCTGGGATGTTCTTCAAATCTCTTTCAACAATAACTCCTCGTGATGAATTCAGAGTAGCATGAGGTGTAACCTCAATGGGTATATCCCCAATGGCATTTGATTTCAAGAGGGGTTTGGTATGCTATGGTGAAGATGTTTCCACCAAAATGTCTCTAGAACGCAGCTTCTTTACTGACTTTGGGGAGCCAGTAAGTCCCTCTAACCCCTTTTGAATGATAAATGGAGAGATTTGCTCCAAGGAGTTCTCAGATAAGGAATAGAGAATCGGAAATCGAGGTGCAGAATCTGGCTGTAATGGTGACTGTACAACAGAGTCGTCCATGTATGGTCGTTTTCCAATGATCTGTTTTCTTTCATTTTTATTTATTTTGTTAGATAGAGGGGTATCCATAACAAAGAAGCTATATTTCAGTGCCCACTAACCCCACCCACCATGGAGCCCTACGAGGGGACGCACTACAGTGTCAAACAAGGGCACTGAAGCAATCCTAGGATTTCGTAAGCACTATACCCAAACACCAGTATCAGATACAATGTCCACAACACCTGTTAAGAACATCCAACATTGATACTTGGTTGACCCTAGCTCAAATGGACCAGCCGATTCACTCAAGGGGGAGCCACCCTAAGGCCGCCCGTCTAAAGGAATTCAAGGCCAAAGTTAGGGTTGGACCCCTCAACCATCAGGAACTTCTCCTCCCTTTCATGGGTCGCTACGCAAGGTAAATGCGTGAGTGGATGTTTAGGTCCATTCCAGAGGAGATAAACTGAAAGAACAGAACCTTCCCTGGGAGGTCCTCTTACCATGTACAGGAATCCACACCAAAGGGAAATATAAAAGAAACAAATAAACTTTTCAATACCACTACGACCTTTGCAGTATCTTAACCTGTATTTTACAAAAGGTGCAATATACCAAGTCGTTTTTGTTGTAGGCTGGAAAGAGAATAATAATAAGATGAATTATAAATGGGTCGTTTTGAGCAGATGTTATTTTTATTGTAAATCTAATTTGCTAGTTGTTGTGAATTGTTATACGTGTTATAGCCTTAGACGTCCATTGTAAAGATATTATGGAATTGTTTGAACTGAAACTTTACTGTTTGAGGTGCTTTCGACCGAACGTCCTGTTAAGGTTTTGTGCAGTTTCTTGCGATCCCTATTATTAACCACTAATGTGGTGTATGATAATTAATTATTTGGAATACCAGTACGGTATGATATTCTTCTGAAGTTATACAAACACTATAATCAATATTTCAAATGTCAATGAGTATAATAAAACAGACTCTTTGTCTCAAGTTATACAACATTATCGTCGATATCTGGAATATCAGTGGCAATGATAAAACAAAATGTTAGTCTGAAGTTATACAAACACCGTAATTAAGCAGTCTTATATATAAAGCTAAATCAATGCAATATTTCAGAAGTCACCGATAAAAAGAACGAAAAATCAGCAGAATGCACTGACATGTTTTTATTTTATTAAATTAACATTAATTTCTAATCCTCAGGCGCGTGGGGAACTCAACTTGCTTTATCAAAACATAATTATAAACACAATCTTCGAAACCTGAAACACCAGTGAGTTGTCTATACTATAGTTCACTAAAACGTATTATACTAAAAAATAAATTATGCTATTCCTCTGAAATCATACCAACATCAAAATTAATCAAAACCTGGGATATCAGCTAAAATGAGCTCAATTCATAGTTACTTAAAAAGAATAAATATATTTTATTAAAACTACATATGAGAACGTTCTCCTTCTTAAATGTGTATCTATACTTTGAAATTTAATTATCTTCCTAATAACTGACGTGACTGAACACAGAAATGTATTTTGTACGCTTTTCTGAAAAAGAGGAGGTACGAAGGTTAATAGGTAAGAGGTTACTTGTCCAATTAACAATGTCTCAGCAAGGAAACAGACTTGGACTCGCAATTCTATGGTCAAATATTTTGATAACTTCTTAGAACCTTTCATTCCCAAAAACACTATTTTTTTTCCTAGCAAATTATCCTTAAATCAGAGGGAATTTTATCGATGCGAGCATTTTCATTGGTTTTAGGTATATAAGGTCAGTTATCATACACGAATAACGTACCACGACAGAATCTCAAGTAAAAAACCACTAAAAATGAGATTAAAATTGATAGCTAAAGTAAAATAGAGACAAACACTGCTGCTGTTAAACTACAACAATTTTAGCACTTTACCGTTAGGGTTGTTATAAATACAATCAAATATTCAATGTTACTGTTTATGCTTTGAGTGGAGTGGAATAACAAAAATACAATATATACTTATAAAATGTAACATCAAATGTACCGTGCTATTAGTGGTGGTGTAACAAACATTATATTTAAACTAACATAATAATCCACAGCTAGTAGGCAGATATATCTGGGTGGTGTAACAACAGACTTCTTATAGATGCAAGCTTTGCAATATCAAACCATTATATATTTAAATAGAACAGCAAGTATTAGATCAAACTTTCCAGTTCTCGATTTTTCAAGGACAACATAGTGGTTGCTTGTAAAACAAACCAGCAGCACGTGATGAGATGGCAGGTTCGATACAAACAAGTCAGAGGTTAGAATAGATCAGGACATATTAAAAACTGGTTTACCCTGACAATGACGTTTCAACTAACCCTTTAAGATAATCTATTAAATAAAAAGTAGCCCCGGGAGTGTAGGACTGGCTGTCTCTAAGATGTGAAGCCACTCTTAACATAATGCAGAAGTTATTACTTCTCATCACACACACCAACAAGATGCTTATAGGATGAATATGAAATACATTAACATACAACACAGCGGTGTCCTCATTCCTTTAAACAAATACCTTTGTTTTCGAGAACACCTTGAGCGTGTGCTGCTATTTGAAGACGCGTGTCCTAATTTGGTCTTATAAAAAAATGCTACCATCGTCTAAACACACGTACATACAACTGTTAATATTATTAAAACACAGACTCATAAATGCGTAGTAAAAATAATTTCACCATGTAAAAGACAATTTTACTAACATATAAATAAATATACTATCTTACAATCGATTGTTCAAGCACTAATATATAAATAAATATACTATCTTAGCATTAACCACTCAAACACAATTTTACTAACATCTAAATAAATAGACTACCATACCAATGATCACCTCAACACAGCTTTACTAAAGTACAACAGAAAAAGTGTCACCACAGTTCACACATCTAAATGCCCACAGTTTTCTTCATCTCCAAAACAACAATTTTACAAACACGCAGTTTTATTCATGTAATAAACGTTACTTTAACTACCTTCCAAACTCTCACAGTTATAATGCCGACTCCATTATCTGACAGTTGCTTGAAGTATCCTACTCAAATTTTATATAGGTATTGTATAATCTTTAATGTTTTCAATATTAGTTACTTATACAAATTTAGTATTCTGAGTCAATAAAAAAAGGAAGAATACTTAATACATAAAGTAAGAACAGCCATTCCAAGAAGGCATTGTTTTAATATTCAAGCAGGGAAGGAAGGAACATGTCATCCAGTAGGACACACAGAAGAAAACCTTAATATAACAATGCAGTACGAAAGGAAATGTGCCATCCAACAAGGCACACATAAAAGTAAAAACAAGCTGTCAAAGAAGGCACGCAACGGAGTGAAAAACAAAACAAAGCGGGCTGTATAATATAAAATGCTGAGAGGGAAGGAACGGCTGTCCAACAATGTAATAATGAAATAAACGTTTCATTCAGGAAGGCACACCAAAAGAAAAAACATGTATATAGACAGTCAATAAGCAGGAGAGAGAAGAAACGGACAAGTTAATATTAATACGGAGTGCTGAAGGTATAGACAAGGGTTCTCCAAGGTACGCAAAGACGAGAAAATTGAGCAATCACACTAAGAGACGAAACAGGATGCTTAACTAAGTAATCGAAATTAAAACGTATCTAAAATATCCGAGGTATAATCAGTTATGTATTATTATAGAAAAACATCCATGATATAAGTGCCTATCGAATATTTCGCATGTTTGTTTTAAAGCAAAAGAAATTAAAAAGCAACACACAGGTGCATATGCATAGAAAAGATAAGATTAATAACGAAAACTGAAATACTACTGAAATATACATATAATGGATAGGACAGAAATACCTATTAAAGATAAGTAACTTTGTGTTTTTTACGCTGCACTTATCTTTCACTACCAAATTTTTTCCAGTTTAGTGGCTGTACAAACTTGCATCTTATTATAAAACTACAGACTGATTATAACCAATCATAACTGGGTAATAGTTTTATAACTAGGAACTGTTTTTTACAGCTTGGCAATAAATAAAACAATTGAAATCTCTATAAAAATATGTTTCAGAATTTACCAATAAAAAATACAAAAGGAGTATGTTTCAAATAAAAATCAAAGTTTAAAAAAAAATGTTTAATTTTTCGTGGAAATCTCATGAGTGTTGCAACAGAACAGCAAGGTGTCCTCATTGATAACTACGTCTACACAGAAATACTTCAATAAAATCTACTCTGTGATGTAATGCTATGATGATAGCCCATTTTCAACTAAAATTTCAATAAAATAATTTGTTCATGGATGGTGAACATCACTGAATGTCAAGTACGAGTATACTGTTGTAGAATTGACAGACAGAAAAGGCCGCAGGCCCAATAGCCGTCCACATGAACCAGCAATTATACCTGCCAGGAAGGAAGATATATATATATATATATATATATATATATCTGTTAGTAACTGCAAGTTCATTTGAAAGAAAACATTGCAGCTGGCAGGTGAGGCGTGTTGAAAATGATGGCCGCAGAAAATAAAAATATATGCTTCTGTACGTGTAAGTATTTAATGTTTGATGCGTGCTGGTCAGTCTGTCACATGCCGATACTGTCAACTCCAGATGCGTGCTGGTCAGTCTGTCACATGCCGATACTGTCAACTCCATTATGTTATTACGAATACCACGTTTGATGTTTGCTATTCACATGAATAATTCGTATATAACTACGTTTTATAGTGATAGGAAATGCTCAATACTGAGCTATGTAAAGTAAAGGAATAATATTTTTTGACGTTCTTCGATTAGCTTCTGATCCACAACAGTTCTTCCCATTTTCATTTATTTTCCAACGGTTGTTTGTAGCTTTAACAAATTACTGCACTTAAACGTGCAAAAGACTAATATTCATAACAAACGATTTAAAACGTTATGTTATATAGCGACTAACAAGGCCTAAGTTCAGGTACAATAATTCTTCTTGATAAATGATCAAGTATAACGAAAAATCAAGATCTGAAATATTTGTAAGCTTCATTTTACATCGTAAAGGGTTCCTGGTAGAAAAAAAAAAAAGGAGTGCCATAAAACATCAAAAAGGCACCGTAGAGCTTTCTATTATTCTCAATCACATAGTATTTTATTTTGCTTTTTTTACGAAATATATTATATACTACTTTTCTGTTCAAGTATTTAATGAAAACTGGCTAATAGAAATTCTTGTAGCAGCTTTTTATAAACAACAGGTTTTGGAAAAAGATTTGTTTTTTGTTTGTTTTGGAATTTCGCACAAAGCTACTCTAGGGCTATCTGTGCTAGCAGTCCCTAATTTAGCAGTGTAAGACAAGAGAAAAGGCAGCTAGTCATCACCACCCACCGCCAACTCTTGGGCTACTCTTTTACCCACGAACAGTGGGATTGACCGTCACATTATAATGCCCCCACGGCTGGGAGGGCGAGCATGTTTGGCGTGACTCGGGCGCGAACCCGCGACCCTCAGATTACGAAGCGCACGCCTTAACGCGCTAGGCCATGCCGGGCCCCTTTTGAAAAAGAACTCTTCGTTCCAATCATAAAAGTAGAATGTATTGAAGTTCAGACTATAAATGTAATTTTAATAGAAAACAAGACATTAATGTTTACGGTTGACCCACAGAAAGCTAATGAGGCATTAGAAATTAGAATGTTTTAAATATGTAATAAAAATCACATTAATCGCAGACGTTTCACTGTGTTTTATTTTTCACATTTCTCCTAATTGTTCATAGTGAATTAAGACAAAATCTCCAGTTACTGTGACTTTTACCAAATATTTTTGGAATATATTAATATTTTTGCTAAATGAGGACCAACTAATTATTGCTATGTTACCTTTACGCATAACTATTATTATTAGCTCTCTTTTCCTTTTTTTAAATTACAATGCGTGAACCTGTTAGAGGTTTTTCATGAAATGGCGCCATATCGTTCACTTAAGTATTCTCTCAATTAGAAAACATATCTGTAAACCAGTATGGTACAAACCTTTAATCCTATGAAGACTAGTCTCATACTGTTGTAGGCTAGCATCTTGTTTTACGTGTTCGTCGTTCGTTTGGGATTCCATCGTTTCGCAGTTTCGTTGAGGCTCGAGCTAAACGCGTGTGCTTTACACACTGACAACGTTGAATCATTCGCGTCTTGAATCAATGAGCCGCCCTCGTCCGACCACGCACTTTCTTAGCCGAACCCGAACAATTCCGCGAAGAAAGAGTATTCTTACCAAGCCCAAGACGGGCACATGCAGGCGACAGCCACGTGGTCTGTGTTGCGTTGTAACAAAACATGCATAAAACAACAATACTTTCTGCCTAGAATCCAGCTGAAAATACTTCTAACGTTAACATATTGTGTGGAGAACAATCCAATAAAATGTACTAATTTACAAAGTCATAAGCCAAACAAGCATATGATTGAGATATATATATATTATTAGTCATGAGTCCTCAGTAATTTGGGAGCTCAACGCTACAGCTTACTTTAGTTTTACCACATGATACATTATGGTTCAAATGAATGTCCCGGGACATTCATACGGGCGCCATCTAACGGCTACGAGGTACCAAAGGGATATTGGGAATTAAACATCCGTTCGTAAAGCATCTTAAAACAGCTGCAGAGCTGGTTGACTCACGGCGGGTTACAAGCTGTTTTTGTTGTTTTTTTTGTCTAGTGTTATTTATATTTTTCATCCTCCCAGCCCTACTAATATAAGCTAAGAAAACCTCTACAGTTTAAACAAGTTCCCAGATTTATTCATCTGAACATTCACAGTAGTTTAAAGCAAGTCCTACTAAAAATATATATATTCTAGAAATATGTGATGTTTAAGTTATCTAGACAACATTTTCAAGTGTGTAAATTCGGGACTGATTAAAAAACAACAGCATATATCAAAAGTGAGAATTTAATAAACCATATGATCACAACTGAATACTACAGAATGGATAATTTTAATTAATTACAACTGAAAATACTGAAAACACAAAACGACTATAAATTAAATTGGCGATTTGTAACTGAGTTACAAAGCAACGAATAAAATAAGCGTATTACAAATGGAAAGTTAGAAAATTAATAATGATACTACATAACAACTGGGAGACTAGTTACTGCGTTATAACTAGAAGACTAGGTAATGAATAATGTTGGTAATATGGATACGCTTGGTTTGTTTTGAATTTCATACAAAGGTACACACGGTTATCTACGCTAGCTGTCTCTATCTTAGATGTGTAAAACTAGAAGGATGGCAGGTAGTCATCACTATCCACCGTCAACTGTCGAGCTACTCTTTTACCAACGAATAGTGGGATTAACCGTACCATTATAACGCTCCCACGGCTTAAAGGACGAGAATGTTTGGTGGGACGGGAATTCAAACCCGTGACCTTAAGACTGCAAGTCGAGCGCCCTAACCACCTGGCCATAAAATGGATAAGCTTATAGCATTGCAACTGGAAAAATATGCACTGGATAAAGTGAGCTCGTTATAAATGAATATCTAGGCAACAGAAAGTTTAAGTAGAAATCTCTTATCTTACACTACTAAATTAGGGACGGCTAGCAGAGATAGTTTTCGTGTAGCTTTGCGTGAAATAAAAAAACACAAAAACAACCAAAAGAAACCTCTTTGAAACTCTCAGCCTGTTTTACAAGTCGTTGGCATCTGACAAAACGATATATTTGGAGTGCATCTTTGGTATTAACCGCGTGAGATATATTTATCTTTCATCGTAAGTCATTAGAATCATTGGAGAAAGCCTCTTCATATTCAGTGAAGAAGTTATGTAACCTTTGGCAATGATAAATTGTAAAATCTCCACAGCTTCCATCACATACAACTTTTGTAAGTGAAGTGGTAAGCTGTTTTTATGCGAGGGTTTAACATAGAGTTCCTACATCTTACATCAGGGTGACTACTTCTAGCTGTACAATTTCACATATTGCAAAGTTCCATCCAGATTTGATTTAAACCTTATGGTTTGTTGTATTCATATCCCTAATGATGATACTATTATTATTCAGGCCCATAAGAATTATACTAACCATAATCCTTCAGAACATGTCAGATTGTTTGGTTCTATCACAGCCCTGTCACAAAATGTAAATTTACTTTTAACAAGTCCTGCTGTAAGTACTACGATTCTGGATGATACAATAACTGCTCTCATGAGAGTTCAATCTTTGGTGTAGTAACTGCCATATAGTACACAGAAATGTAGCATTCGCAGACTGTGAAACCATTTTTAGCTAGCCTAACCTCACATCAGTGTATCCACATCAAGTAAGTTCCCAATATACACTCTTCCTCGATGTTAATTATCCACACTTCATGAGGAAGGAATTCCTATTCCCTTCAGACTTTTGTCTGCAGTTCTTCGAAATATTTCAAGTTACACTTGAAACTTATTTTGTGGTTTATCTCTCCATTCCGCGATACTGGTTCTCTAAACTGTTGTTAGAGTTGATGTTTCAACACTACTTGATCTGACAATCCACTAACGTTAAGAATTGTTTGTTTTGTTTTGAATTTCGCACAAAGCTACTCGAGGGCTACCTGCGCTAGCCGTCCCTAATTTAGCAGTGTAAGACTAGATGGAAGACAGCTAGTCATCACCACCCACCGCCAACTCTTGGGCTACTCTTTACCGACGAATAGTGGGATTGAACGTTAAGAAAGTGTATTTAGTTATTTATCTGCAACTTTAATGAATTTTAGTTCCTTCCTTTCCAAATTGAAGAGCTCTTTTTTTTTTTTTTTTAAGAGTTTACATACAGTTTTATTTTTTTCAGTCTGGTCTTCATATTCCCATTTGTCATACTGTCTACAAGTAGTAAGTCTACAAACCTTCTTTAGTTCTAAGCATTTTTTTTTTCGTTTACTGCACTTCTCCAAATGCTGAAAAAATCGCACTTTTGTATGTAAAAAATCTTTATACTTCACAACTATGTCGTATTTATAGCCTAGTTTCGAAAATACCAGAAAAATTTTAAAACTTATTCTTAGAACTTTCGAACTGTTCTCCGCCCTCTAGCCAACAAACAAATTACAGCATTAAATACGTAGTTTACAAATTTTATTTCTGACATATATACACAATAAGTAGTTTTCTTTTATAAGAAATTAATCATAGCCCAAGTGATAACAGCCCGGTCTAACAGACAATATAATGATTGTAAAATATTCTACAGTCTAATAACACTGAGTGATAATAAATATAAAAAATATTAACCACAATATCTTACTGCCAGATTAATAACTAAAAGCCCTACAGTCTAATTAACAGCTATTGAATATAATGAATTGTACTTTTTAATTAAGAATCTTCATCTAACAAATATTTTTCTGTTTATTAACTCAAGTACAGTATATAATACCCAACTCGCTACTGATTATAAAGTAACATTACATGATCTAACAAACACCTAAATTCACAAATGAAAATCACCTAAATGTCCTGTAATCTAATTAGAGTCCTAGCAGGTACAGAAAAAGGTTCTACGATGTATTTAGCACCAAAATGTGGAAAAAAAATGCATATTATATAATTTTATTAATATCTTAGTAGGCGCAAACAAATATTCTATGGTATATTAATGCTTTGGTAAAGATAAACTAAATATTATATACTCTAATTAGTAGTGACGTAAAAAGAGTTCTGCAGTAAAATTAAAACTAGTGTTTTAAGTTTCGCGCAAAGCTACACGAAGACTAAATGCGCTAGCTGTCCCTAATTTAGTAGTGAAAGAATAGAGGGAAGGAAGCTACTCACCACCACCCACAGCCAACGTTTTAACCAACAAATAGTGGGATTTACCGTAACATTATAACGTTTCCAAGGCTGAAAGGGCGAGCGTGTTTGGTGGGACGCGAATTCGAACCCTAATCACCTGGACCATAACCCCAGTGAAGATAAGTGTTATACTGTAGTTATCTTTTGGTTTTAAAATGTACAACTCCAGTTACAATCTTTATATGCATGAAAAAGAGTTATAATCTAATTGTTACCCTTAAAAACAACAATAAAATGTTCTGAAGTTTCATTTCCATCTAAAGAGAAAATGCTTCTAGTCTGATGAGCACTCTACAGTAGGTAATAAACAAAATATTCTAATTGGCATTCTAGTAAACTGACATGTTATACAAAAATTACTATACTAGTGAAGATAAAGATGCAATCGAATTAGCGCTTTAGCTGACATAAAAAATAATTCTCCACAAATAAACGCATTCATAGTGCACGTAAATGCTTCACCAAAGTAGTGGTCTTACCAAGATCATCAAAACGTTCAAATTAGTCATTCAGTTATCGCGATACTAAATACTACAATACTTGCACCCTAGTAAAGATGAAAAAAAAAAAAAACTGTAGTCAAATTAGCCCTCCTGTGAACACAATGTTGTAGTTATTTATCGTTATTTTGCAAAAATGAATAATTTGCTGAAATCAAATTAGCATTGGTAAATATGAATAAAATGCTTAATGGTATGATTACCATTCATGAGACAAATAAAATTGTATTCAGACAAAATAGTTTAGTCTGACTGGCGAACTGGTAAATGTTAAAAAAAATTACTCAAATTAACACTTACTATATATATACATGCATACGAGTATAAACTATTTTCGATCATATTAAAGAGAAATGAAAGGTGCTGTCACGCAGAGGGACGAGAAGGTTCGCTCGAACCACCTATTCTCTTGATCTAAAATTTATACCACTCAGTTCAGGTGTGTGTTTTCTTTAAAGCCACATCGAGCTATCTGATGTGGTCAACGACAGGAATCAAACCCCTCATTTTATCGTTGTAAATCCGAAGACTTACCGCTGTCCCAGTGGAGGAAAGTTCAGGTTCATGTGAACGTTAGGCCGGTTAAATAATTACCCGAGATGTACACAGTGCCAAGAGTGCTCTATCTTTCACACAAAATCGTTAAGACACTGCTGTCAACATTGAAACTGTGTGCAAGTTATTTACGGAAAAGCACCCTAGAAGCAAGAAGCATGCTAATCTATTATTTCAGTAGTGCATACATGTACGTATATGATAGCCAACGATTGAAATAGCTAGTATACTACTGTTGTACATAATCGTTTAAATTCATATTATTTAACAATAAATAGCTACTTTGCATAATAAAACATACATATTTATACCAGTTTAAGTCTAGCTCCCTCAGCAGTTACAACAGAATGATGATTTGTTGAGTTTTCATTGGATGTTTGTGGATTTTATATGAACAACCATGCTATTGTTTAAGCCATGTCATGCAAAACTGCTTCCAAATTTAATCACATAGCACTTACTTTTTAAACAAATCCTCAGACTCCTGTAGCATTAGCATGTTTTTCACGCTGATTTTGCTTCGCAGAATATGTTGATTCATGATCTCACAATTAGAACTCCCTTTCAAACATTTTGCGAACTGACCTGTCTACAGTATTAATATCCAAACAACAATATTACATATTAATTCAATTCACAAAATTTATGTGAATTGTAGATGTAATGAGCGGTTTAACTTCCTTAACGCTAGTACTAAATTAGTCTAAGCGAAATGTCATCATTACTCATCACTAGTAAAATAAACTCAAACATTCCGCATTTTGTGAGTCGTCCTTGTAATTAAAGTTGGCAAATAAACATTTTTTTCGGTATTATCTAAATACTCGTGCGCCATCTATTAACCATAAAATCAAGTCATTTACTTTTTCTGTTACAAAATAGAGAAAAGTGTTATTTTACTATTGTTTGTTTTTTATTAAGTTCGCGTAAAGCTATTCGAGGGCTGTCTGCGATAGCCGTCCCTAATTTAGCAGTGTAAGACTAGAGGGAAAGCAGCTAGTCATGACCACCCACCGTCAACTCTTGGGCTACTCTTTTACCAACGAATAGTGGGATTGACCGTGACTTTATAACGCCCCCACGGCTGAAAGGGCGAGCATGTTTTGCGCGATGGGGATGCGAACCCGCGACACTCAGATTAAAGCCTTAACCCACTTTGCCATGCCGGGCCTTTTCTATTTAATTAACGAAGTTGATTACATCATTTTTATGAAATCCGAGTTTGTCTTTAAACAAAGTACTAGAATTTAGAATTACTAAAATACCGTATGTACATGAGAAAATTAGCAAACTATTTATCATTTGTAAGTTAGGCCTATCGTTCCTAAACGTTAGGTTATTACGAGAAATTTGCAGAAGACCTGTATGGTTAAAGAAATAAAATATTTTCTTGTCATTAAATAAGCTGGGCTTTACGGGCTTTCTTCTCAAATAATCTAAAACAACTCATCCAACAATATGTATATATGGAAGTCACATTTAGTATTCTTGTGTATCAAATTTACAACTCTGTTAGTTTTGGTAGCAAGGAACTTGGTGATATACGTTATAAACAATCCTTCTTGTTAGTTTTAACATGGCCAACCCTTTTATATATATAAATAGATTACAGATTTACTTTCTTATTCACCAAGGGTTATACTGAAAAGCGAATCTGTGACTTAAAGAACTAATGCATTCCCTAACTGGCCGTGCCCTTTGTACTGAACTGCTTTTTCCCCTATTCAAGGACCAGAACAGCTTAGGTCAACAAACCAAAGAAATACAATTAGTTTTCTTATAATAATGACTAGGTTACTGTATTGCGGATTGCAAACGACTCAAAAAATCCCTTAAATATATTATATGCTCAACCCTTTAACACGTTGGCTCCCATCCCACCGATGAGTCTTGCTCTATTTTCTTTTTTAAAGGGTCACTTATTGGACGGGACACAACGGCTACATACACAGATGAGAGTGGGACATCAGGATATTTATTTTCTGGACTCTGGAAAGTATCGAAAAACAAGCTTGGGAACCTTTGGTAGAATGAACAACAACTGCCTGTTGCAGAGACACAAGTATAGAGGACGACGTTTCGAAAGTCTTCCGTCTCGAAGACGAAAGACTACAAAGTTTTATCATGAATACTCTGCCTAAATAATCTATCAAAGAATAGACTTGGGAACCAACGTGTTAATTACGCTGTATGTTCTAGCGACAATCACTATTCGTATTAAAAATTAACAAGTTTTGTTTTTATTAAATTAAAAACTATACACACAGAAATAACAATATTTGTATACGGAACAACAGCAATTTCCTCCCGTCTGAATATAGGTGTGGTAGAATGTTAATTTGACAAACACCTTTTAGTCTATTTTAGATTTTAACTACTGTAATTTTATTATTTCGATTAAATTCGATGGTCGGTTGAAACCAGCCAACCAAAGTTTCCTGGAATTACCAGGGGTGTTTTTGCTCTACAGAGCACAAACTAAATTGTCATTAAATCACCGTCATCTACTAAAACGAAAGATAATTATTAAAAGAAGAAAAAAAAAGATCAGTAAACAAGAAAAACTGTGCAAAATTAAGAAGACTAAGGCAATAAAATACGTAAAACAGTAAAAATGAAGAGGATCTGTCAAAAATAGAATGGATTTGTAGTTCATGCAGCAATAACGTTTTATGTAACGCAAATGACATTAATATCTTCTGAAACAAAACAGTCACTTAAGTAAAATCTAAAACGACATTATGATGCCGACAGAACAAGCATAATTAATACACTGACCATACAAAGAATGAACAGGTTAAGCTCAGGTAAATTGTGAAATTACTGAAAGATGTGCAGAAAAATGAGAAGCTAATGAAGCACCGTCAATTTTTAACATAAAAAATGAAATGGATAAATACAATATGAAAAACATAACACAACAGAAAAATACACGAAAAGAAAGAGGGCAAACATACATGAGAAAGTTGTAAACCAAGAAAAGAACAAAGACCAAGAAAAAAATGCCCCAAAATAACCAAGAAAGATATACTGAAACTACACTCAAATAAAGCTAACACACCAATAGAGAGAAACAGGAAATAAACTAGAAATGAAAAAAAGGTGGAGGGGAGAATTTGTTGAAAGAAAATATATAAAGAACGAAGGAAATTAGGAAGTTACTACAGAAAGGAGAAAATAAAATATGATTTTCACTTTTTGCTTTTGTTCTTGCTGTTGGTAAACGCAAAACCACACAATTGGCTATTGCGTTCTGCCAATCGCGTGTATCTCGATATTTAGCGTCATGAACCCTCACACTTGCTACTGAACCATCACGTGAGAATTTTCATATTTCCGTGTAAACCTAATTGGTAAAAATAATCAGATTGAAAACGAATACAAATACAGATTATTGGATATCATCAGAGACAAATTACATTAAATATCTGTTGAAAAAAATGATTTAACAAAAAATGAGGAAAAGGTAACAGAAAGAAAAAAAATAAGTAAAATAATGTGCTTAAAAACAAAATGGAGATAGGCTTTAAAAAACAAAGAAAAATTATCAAGGTGATTCAATAAATAAAGTCATAACATTGTCTAGACAGATGGATAGCTATAAAACACGAACAAGTGATTAAAAAGGAAAAAAGTCAGTTAGGAAGCAGATACAGAAAACGTTTGACAGATGTAGAAACTATAGAAACCAACAACGACGACGACAACGATTGTGCATATTAAATGTATAAAATAATAACTTTTTGTTTTTAATTTTTACTGGACAGTGATATTAATAACAGATTTCTAGTCTTATTGAAACTGACATCAAGATATAAGTAAATATTCCTAAAACTAGTAAAATATATCACTGTAAAAAGAAATGTGTGAACACAGAACTTGCTAACTTTCAGTTCTTCTGATGATTTCAACTGCTTAAAAGCACATAATTTCACCATCGAAGACAGATTATGCTACATTTAATCGAAAACTATCTTAATGCATTACGAAATAACAAACACGCTGACATATATAAGTAAGTAAAGACAATGATGACCACAGTAACTGAGTGTCATTCTCATAGAGAGAGTCAACATACAGGGGTTCACCTCGTTTAAGAGACATTCTTTCTCCTAGCGCTTGTTTCAGAATTATTTGGAAATATTTTATTTTAAAGATAAGACACCCTTCAAAATTATATATACATAGGCGCCATAATGATGTCGCTGTAGTTTTCGAAAAGCGTTAATTTCCGGAAGAAATAACACCACCTATCAGTTTGTATACTCGGCCTGGTGACGATTCACACAAGTGGTCTTATATTAGGATACGATGCTAAGTAAATAAAGTACACGTCTTATTATTCCATTTATAAAAAAGTTACACGAAATGTTGCTTCAATACACGTGTAATAGCTTTAAAAAGTACATTCAATACTCCAATTAAGTAAACAAGGAATAAAACATTTAATGTTTCCACTATTAGATTGATCGAAATTACTTTTGTTTTAATAAATTATTTATAATACATATAGAAGACTAAGTATGTCATCATTCACCATTGGCCAGCGAATTTATAAATCAGTACTTTATGTTTTTTGAAAAGCTATTTATAGCTGTCCCTTAACTATTACGTTTTGAACTACAAAGGACCTTTTAGTTTATCTAGGCCATCCCATCCTTAATATAAAACAGTGAAAATATCGATGGAAGAGAAAGCTAGACATTTTTAAAAAAACTTCATGTTTTTAATATTTAACATGCCAACTTATGTAGGTGTAGAAAAGTTTAATGTACAGCTTCATGTAATTCTGTTTATATCAACATCACAATATACCTCATTTAACATTTGTATGTGAACTCATGATACAATTTCCACAAGCAACACGAGCGGCACCTACAATAGTATATAGAAAAAACTTTGTATACACACGTGTCTATATATAATGTTTGTCGAAAAACAATGCATCTAACTATATAAATGTACATCACTGTGATGGTTATGGCACACAACTGTAAGTAAAAATGTAAGCAAAGTATATATAATTAGCTATACTGATTGCCAGGTTGATTTTCAGATTCTCTCCATGCGCATACCTTGGTCTGATAGGAAGTTGATATTAATGTATATAAGGCAGACCTCAAAACATATTTATACATAAATGTGTAAATATTTAAGATACTATACAGCCTCGACAAAGTTCAGATATTGGTAATTATTTCGTGTTGAAAAGTTTAGGTAGCGTATATGAAAACACATGTACACCCTTGTGCAAATTAATTGAAACAAATGGTCATTTTACAATATTTTCAGCATGGCGGCCGGTGTAGGCTCGCTGGACCCGCTAATTTCCTTTAATAGTCATTTTTTCTCACAGACGGCTGTATTTTGCAATACGGTCGATCTATTTTTGGGATATATGACGAAATTTTGAGGAATATTACGTCATTCGAAATTGCGTTAGAAGGGCAAGGAGACCAGTCAAAAAACAACTTCTTACCAGCTCAATGAAGAAAAAAACGGTATCAATGGGGTCTGAAATACAAGAACTGAACGCAAAAACAATGGAGGAAGGTGTTATTCAGTGACGAGACTAATTTCTTCGTACAGGGTCAAAGAAGTCTGCATGTTCACAGATCTCCAGGTAAGAAACTTCGAGAATCTCACATCAATCAGTTCGTAACACATCCCTTGAATAAGATGTTTTGGGGCTTTTTCAGCTACTATGGCGTCGGAGGCTTACATATCGTAGAAGGTATGATGTGAAAACCACAGTACATAGAAGTGTTGCAGAGAAGAGTCGTTCCAGAATTAAAAACAAGAGATTTCCAGATACATCTGACATTTTTAAGCAAGATCTGGCTCCGTTCCGCACATCGAAACTTGTGAAGAATTTTATAACTACAACGCGAATAAAGGTGGTGGACTGGCCTGGAAACTCTCTGGACTTAAATCCTATTGAAAATGTTTGGGCGATTTGTAAAGAAAGACTTCGGAGAAAAGACTGTACTACGAAAGATAAGCTAATTGAGGCCATAATTGAGGTGTGGTACCGCGATCCAAAAATTAGTAAAGATTGCAGTCAACTCGTGGACTAGATGCCAAAGCGGATTAATGATCTTCTGAAAAATAAAGGCGGTCATATCATATATTAATTTGTGAGTAATTTTTGTATTATCAGAAATAAAACGCAAAAAATTGAAAAAAAATCGTAATTTTCCGTCTTGTTTCAATTAATTTGCACAAGGGTGTATATATAAATAGTCATTGAAATTAGCGTATATTGATTACATATCTTACAAATAACACAAGTGACTATTTGTCATATTGTCAACTATACCGACCTGCACAATAAATTGAAAATTTTACAAAATCCTGTCAACAAACCTGATAACTAGAAAAAAAGAGGAATACAGGAACAAACAGCATTTTCAAAGCGCATCTACTACAGTTTTATGTTGACTCGCTATTTTAAAATATAAATCATACCGAATCCCCGTCACACCAAACATACTCGCAGTTTCAGCTGTGGGGACGTTATAATGGTACGGTCAATCCCACTGTTCGTTGGTAAAAGAGTAGCCCAAGAGTTGGTGGTGGGTGGTGATGACTAACTGCCTTCCATCTAGTCTTATACTGATAATTATGGATGGCTAGCGCAGATAACACTCGTGTAGCTCTGCGCGAATTTCAAAAACAAAAAATACCAAATAATGCCTTTATGGAGATATTAAGAGTTCTTTTAACATTGTTATGAAGCCCCCAAGCACAGTCGTAACTCTGAGGGTTTGCGCTTAACAAAACAAACAGTTGTGAATTTATATAAAATACATTTCATTTGGTAATATGGATAGAAGATGTTATTGCTTGGAAGAGAAATCAGTAACTTTTCTGTTAAGTTACGTAAACACTTTCTTGTCAATTTTTAAAATATCTCACTGAATATGTCAAACGTGATTAACATATTATAACATATATTTCTTTGTTTTTCATTAATTTTTAAAATTACAGTTCATACTAATAAATATAACACAAAAAATTGCAGTAGTAATAAAAAAGTTAGTGAGCATGCAAATACAATACATGTCAAGTATTACTGCAATGTTAAAGATAAAAATAGATCCTACGTGTATTCTTAATATCCTTAAAATAATCGGTGACTGTTCCATTCCAGTAGCTGTAGTCAGAATATGCACCGCCTGAACCATGCTACAGTTATGAAGCGCCCTCTCTTAGTAATCGTTAAAAGTGGGGGGAAAAATATGTGCCTTTTCAAGACAAAGAAAGATATTAGCTACCCACAAAACAAAAAGAGACCCAGACTTTTTTTTATCATAATCAACCTAGTAATGGTGCACATTGTTTTCGGTCATTTTAGTAGTTATTATAATCTAGACATTATCTAAATAATTGCATTGTTAACACGTTAGCTGACGAGTTGTACTGAAAATAAACTTTTTTTTTGCCCTGCAGTGGCATCATTGTTTATACAACAGTTATTGTACGGATTATACTTGTCGTTGCGTTGTTTATTACTCGAGTTATTTGTACCGATAACACATATTGTTGTATCATTTGTTAGTCGTGCTATTGTACTGATACTACCTGCCAACATATATTTGTTACTCTACTTATTGTAATGATACCTGTCGTTATGTTATTTGTTACTCAAGTCTTGATATTTATGCCACTACTCTGAAATAAATATTAAAACACCAACAAAGTAGCATTGTGAACAATATCCACAATAATACACAAAAAGCACAGTCAGGTAGCCTGGCCGTAGAAAGTAACAAATAGTATGTGCTAACTCAGATCCATGTGAAACAGTGTCAACATGATAAATAACAACTAAATCTTTCTCAATGACTTAAAGAGTTTCACCTGCATAATTTAAACACTAGCCCACGTCTTTCGTTAAAAATCAAGTGTAGTTTTTTTACAATGTAGAATAAAAATGCATATTTATCGTATACAGTACTTGCGTTTTGTTGAAGTGCACATTCTTAAAATTTCCCAAGGATCTTCATTGAGTGTTCATCCCACCTGATTCTCCTAAAATTTCTGTTCTTGAATTTGATCTATAGATATTTATAAATAGTTTGTCAAAAATGAAATGGCTGTAAGCGTTTTTCTTCTGAAGGTTTGCAATTTATTTATATCAACTATTATCAACAAATAAACTAGAGGTCGTCACGGGCACCTGAGGGCTATGGTACCTATCAGATTTTTAATTATTTCACCTGACACGAATCTATTTTTACCGCCAGAATATCAGTTTTTAATTCAAAATCATAAAGATAATGTCGAAAATATGACAATAAAGCATTTGAAATCACAGGTATCATACAAAGTTAATAAAGCCGAGCTTCAAACTGCCATCTGTACTATTAAAATAGGTCTACATATCTGAAGAAAGAAACCTGTGTGTATTTTACACAGTATTTAACTACGCACTTAAAATCTAACACCTGTAGTCAATTTAATGCAAGATTTTTTATTACTCGAATACAACTTCGTTATTTTTTACAACAGGTAGCCGGTTCCAAATTTTCTACAGATATCTACCTCTGCGCTAAATTAGCCGAAAATAAATTCTGCAAACTTATATTTTACCTGTTCTAAAGCCTTCGTTTTATAATAACTGAATTTCTTCTCCTCCATATTAATCCATAAATAAGTGTTTTGTGTGTTAGATACTAAATGTAAAAAAGACTGACCCTAAATATTTGCGAAATCGCTCATTTTCTTCGTAAAATGCATAGGGATCGCCACGAGTAATTAACAGGATTAACTGCAACGTAAGCATTACATTTCTTTCCAGTTTTTGTGTTACTCAGATGTTATTTGGGGCCGTGTAATATCATTAAAATTTACTTATTTCTAGAAAACTGAGTAAATTTTGACCTTCATATCTAATAAATGATTAACTTATTGGAAAAGATTCAAAAGAGAACCGCTAAATTGAGGACATAAAGGTTTTATTATGGGGCAAGTTAAGAGCTCTTTTACTTTTTATTTTATTGAAGTTTACAAGCTTATTCGAGGGATCCATATTACAAAGTATCTGATTAATTTGTGCCACATTCTGAAGATATTAGAACGAGAGGTCACTTGTAAAAAACAGGCTGAGCTCCAGTCAGTATGGTTGATTTATGGAATGAGTTTCTGCTGCAACATTTCACAAGAGGTATAAGAGAAGTATCGACAAGTTCCTGAAAATTAAAAGTCGGGTTTAAATTGTTACATTTCGCTATGGTGGGTGTTTTAACAGAGAATTGAAGAACCATTGTTATCCTCACATTATATTAAAACAACTACAAGTATGTCAAGCACAATCTGTTAGGAATATGTTTCTAAGCAAGATGCTCTGCAAGAGTACAGTATGTTGGAAAAATACTTCTTAAAAACTGCTCTGTAAGATTAAAATATAAGGGAATTAGCTGATTGGTTCATTTAGTGTTTTATGGTACAAAGCAGCTCGGCTATCTGTGCCAAACATCTGGTAAAAAGTTAAAATTAAAGTAAATTTAGTAAAGTTCATAAAAGGAAATTAAGGTAAAACAAAACAAAGTTAAAAAAAGTACAAAACCAATGTTTACATCTAGTCTAGAACGTTAAGAGAAAAACTACAGTAATACAAGTTGTAAAGGACTTTCTGTAGCATAATCGTAGTTATCGTAACTCGCCAGGAAGACTAACAGGTAAGTACAAAAACCACTGTCAGTCACCTGAAGTTGACGTTTTCAGTCCTGGTTTTGAGTTATTTGACGTTATGGCCATTTTCAAAAAGTAAAATAATAAATGTTTTAAAAAACTTTTAGTAAAATGTTAATAATAACTTGCCAGGATGACTAACGGGTAGTTCAAACGGATAGTTTAAAACAGCAGCGTTAGTTACATGAAGTTGGCCTTTCCAGTCCTGATTTCGAGTTATTTAATGTTACGGCCATTTTATAATTTCAAATCGAACTAGATGGACTTTGATTCTTAAAAGGGAATCACATTAAAAAGGTTTAGTGTAAAAATTAAAAAACTTAAATGGCCTCTAAAAACCTAAAAACATTACCAAAGTGGACAATGTCACCATCACCAATAACACTGTCTTACGTTATGGACAAACCTTGGGACAGAACATGTTTAAAATGGTGTTGTCGTTGAGAGTCATAACGACAGCAAGAAAGTAAAATGTGGCTTACTGCAGGGGTTCCCAACCTTTTGGCACTTGCGACCCCTTACCTAAAAGTTTGAAACCCATGTGACCCCCTACTTAGGGCTTACTATCAGCAGCTTAATTTTTATTTTATTTTCTGTGAAGGAGAAGGAAAGAAACATCTAAAAAAATATTTAAAAATTCTGTAATTATTTATTAGCAAATTAAATCACATTGGTCCAACCTGAATTCACAAAAAGAACATATATTTCTTAAAATAATATTAACATAGGTTTGAACAGCTATCCAACCCAGCTAGTGAGATGCCTGATGTTGCATTTCAGCAGCAAGCTTTGAAATTCGTGGTCGAGCGTTTGTTAGAGCCAGTCTCATGTCATCTCCAACATCCAATCTGTTCCTATTCTTTGTTTATATATTGACAAAAGTGGAAAATCTTGCCTCACACAAGTAGGTAGAAGCAAATGGAACAAGGACACGTAAAGCTATCATGCTGACTTTGGAGTATGACTGATACATATCACACCAGAACTGAGTCACGGATTTCACTGTGAAGAGATCACGAGCTGAAGAATCGTTCCTTAGATCCAGAAATTCATCTTGG
This sequence comes from Tachypleus tridentatus, assembly GCF_004210375.1. Classification (NCBI taxonomy): domain Eukaryota; kingdom Metazoa; phylum Arthropoda; class Merostomata; order Xiphosura; family Limulidae; genus Tachypleus; species Tachypleus tridentatus. The sequence goes on from NC_134834.1 coordinate 136,834,255, forward strand.
ATATCATCTGGGATGCTGGATACATCAAGTTCAGTACAAAATGGGTTCCTTACCAGGGCCTCCCCTCCTGTTCCTGTGATTGCTCAGGGAAGTAACGCTCGACTTCCTTTTCCAGAGACTGAAGATGTTCGGTAATCTCATCCTTGAGAAACTGATCCAGTTGGATCTGAGACTCATCCGCCACTCCACAAAGTTTTTCAAACATAGCGATGTTTCCAAGATTGGTTTTCCGACGCCAGTTCTGCAGTTTGGAAACAAAGGCCCGAAGACTATCTTGAAAAAGGAGAACATGTGTTACCCTTCCTTGAAGCTTCAAATTGAGCTTGTTCAGCTGGTCAAAAATGTCGGCTAGGCACGCAACCCTTTTATTCCATGCTTAATCTTCGAAATGAGCTACAAGATCTTTCCTTTCTTGAGTCTCCAAGAATAGCTTTATTTCATCTTTCATTTCAAAGACACGATTAATAACGTTTCCTTTCGACAACCAACGTACTGCTGTGTAGAAGAGAAGGACTTCGTGGTCAGCATTCATGTCTTTGCATAGTTCTTTGAATAGGTGAGTGTTGAGTCTTCACATAATTTACAATTTTGATTACAGATTCAAGCACTTCCTGCAGAGAGGCAGGGAGAGTCTTACTGGCGAGAGCATATCAGTGAATCATGCAGTAAATGCCCTTTGCTCGAGGTGCTAGCTTCTTCACTCTCGACTGGAATCCTGATTTCGATCCCAGCATAGCCGGTGCCCCATCCGTACAAACCCCACACACGTTTTCCCATTGAAGATCTTCGTCTTGAAAAAAAATTGAAACTTTTTCCATGACATCATCAGCTTTTGTTGTGGTTTCAAGTGCACTGCAGAATAAGAATTCGTCTTTGATGTCACCTGAATTAATGTATCTCACGAAGACAAGCAACTGAGAACATGAACTTACATCTGTTGACTCGTCGAGCTGAAAGGAGAACAAAGGGGAACCCTTGATTTCAGTCAAAACCTGTTCCTTCACATCCATAGACATTTTAGAAATGAGCCTCTGTATAGTATTATTTGACAGGGATACTTGCTGCATCTTCTTTGCACTGGCTTCTCCAAGAATAAGATTTACTGCTTTCATCATGCAGGGTTTAAGAAGTGTTTCTCCAACCGTTTGAGGCTTTTTTTGTTTAGCAATTTCGAATGCAATCTCATATGAAGCTTCCACTACGGCTGCACTCTGCTGCTGAAACGACCCACTTCTATCGATTCTTTGGCTTTTAAGACACCGTTCATGCCGTTTGTAGAAATCCAAACCCTTCTTTGCGTGTTCTGGATGTTTCTTCTCGAGATGACGCTTGAGTTTTGATGGTTTCATTGACTCTGCACTCAGGACAGTATGGCACAAAACACACTGTGGTTTCTCGATGCCGTCGTTGGCGAGCACAGTGGTGAAGCCAATGTTGAGGTAGCATTCTGAGTATCTGCGCCGTTTAGCCTTGGACACAACTCACCTCTACTGCTTACTTATCTCCTTGTTAAAATAAAATAAAAATGTTGAATAATGAACGCTTTGGCAACTGTAGATCTTACACTGACTACTTGTGGGGGGTGCAGGTAAAGTAATGATGGGATAAGTATTGGGAGGAAAGGGAGCGTGGCCAGTCGCGCGATTCGTCATCCACCAATCAGCAACGGACATGTGACTCACGTGTCGACAGTGAGCACACACACACTTAATCACAGCTAAACAGACACACAGGCATACGTACATGCGCGTGCACTCACATACTCGCTACACACTAGTACACACATACATACAGTTGCAGACACATACACATTCAGACAGGCACATTCACTCACAGGCACGCATACATACACCCATAATATCACCTAATGACATTGAACTAACGTAGCACACGTTTTGCTTTGCACCGAAACAAAAAAAAAAAAAAGTAAGAGCATGAAAATGTAATTGATGAAATAAAATTAATGTTATCCCAAGCTACTTCTAACAAGGCTACGCGACTCCCCTGCCAAGGCTTCGCGACCCACCGGTTGGGAACCCCTGGCTTATTGTGACCTGAGTGTTACACAGATTACACATTGGTGCATCAGTTCCAGATAACAGAAATAAATGAATTAAAAAATTGTGGCCAATACGAAGTCTAGTTAGAACAACTTCCTCTTTCCGATCCTTATGGAAGCAAGATGGCCAAAGTCCAATATAGGGTTTTATTTGGAAAAGCTTGTTTTCGCGTTGCTCACTCCAAGTTGATTGCCAGCTGGACCATACAGGACCATAGTCCACGTATGGCACTATCACCGCTGTGCCTGTTCCAGAGCAGATAAATTTATCTGCGGTGTCGGCGAGCTCGTTCCCGTGAATACCAACGTGGCCCGATATCCAAAAAACCGGATAGAAGTAGATGTTAAAGATAATTGGGCAAGTTGGTTTTGAATATAGGCGAAAACAGGATGTGAACTAACGTGAAGCGATTCCAGACCCAGCAGAGAACTAAGCGAGTCAGTATAAATCGTGCAGTTTGAGTACTGCTTAGTTTCTATGTGACCCAGGGCAAGAGAAATGGAATGAAGTTCAGCAATGAACACAAAAGTTGTAGAGGGGATTTTGCGCCCAACCACTGAACCACAACAAACCATGGCAGAGCCCACAGAGTTACCTGATTTCAAACCATCTGTATAAATAAGAGTGGAATGATGGTTCGAAAGATGTCCAGCAAATAGCAGACAGTATTTCCAATCGGAAGTGTCTGCTTTTCTCCGATGACTTAAAGGCAGGTCACATTTGAGGACTGTAAGAAGCCATGGTGAGACGAGCTGACCAGTAAATACAGTAATATGTTATCCAAGGACAGACCCAATTCATCCAACTGCGCCTGAATACGAAGGCCAAAAAGAGCAATGGCAGATCGTCTGTTCTGAAAACGTATGGCCCAACAGAGGAAGGAAAATACAACTCCAGGTGGGATGATTTGGTAAGGAAGGAAGTTTCGAAGCATATAGTAAAGACAGTTGCAAACGGCAGAAGTGCAAAGAAGGTTCACGAGACTCTAGGCATATTCTCTGAACTGAGGAAATGCGGAAAGCTCCAGTGCAGAGCCGAAGTCCTTATTGATGAATGGGGACCAGCATCTTTAAGGCTGAAGTCCTGGAAGAGCCATAGACCAGTGATCCATAGTCGAGTTTCGATCGAATAAGAGCACGATATATGTTTAGCATATAACATCGATCCAGTCCCCATGTGGTGGAAAAGAAAACAAGGAGGATGTTCAGTGCTCTTGTACAATTGACCCGTAGCTGCATGATGTTTGATATGTCAGCTTACGGTCGAAGATAAGCCCAAAGAAATTTGTCTCAGGGACCACAGGCAGCACAACTTCACCGATACGGAGTTCAGGATCAGGGTGAATACTCTGTTGGTGGCAAAAGTGCATGAAAACGGTTTTAAAAGAGAAAGAAGTTAAAGCCGTTTGCCGTGGTACACTTCAGTAAACGACTGAGGGCAGTCTGTCGCTATTGCTCAATATAGCTCACGTTCGACGACTGACATGAGATGTGAAAGTGGTCAACATAGAGCCCGTTGTTCAATGATGGCATTAATTTTTATACTGAAAAGTATAACACTCAAAACACAGCCCTGAGGGACTCCAAGTAACTGTAAAAAAGAACAGGAAAGTTTTGAACCAACACGAACTTGAAATCTCCTGTCCATTAATTTTTGTTAATAAAAATGGGCAAATGGCCACGTAACCCACGTATATGGAGGTCTTGCAAAATGCCATACCTCCATGTTTTATCATAAGCCTTCTCAATGTCGAAGAATATTGATACAAGATGTTGTCGTTTGAGAAAGGCTTCTCTGATGGACGTTTCAAGTCGAATCAGGTGGTCCATGGTGGAGCACTGTCGTCGGAACCCTCACTGGGTGGGTGAGAGGAGGTTGTTTGATTCGAGGAACCAAATGAGATGAGCATTAAGCATCCTCTCTAAGGTCTTACAGAGACAGCTCGTCAAAGAAATTGGACGGTAGTTTGAAGGAATCCTTCCCAGGCTTAGAGAAAGGTAAGACAATAGCCTGGCGCCAGGCATTCAGAAAAACATTCTCCTGCCAGATCCGGTTAAAAGCAAGCAGAAGAATAGTAAGAGAAGCAGGGGATAGATGGCGCAGCATTTCATGGTGTACATCATAAGGTCCGATCAATGAAGAGCCAGTTAGAATTCCACCATTGTAAAGGGACGATTATAGTCATAAAGACAATCAGCTCGAAAGGAAAGAGGTGATCGCTCTGCCCGAGTCTTGATGGCTAAGAAGGTGGAGGAAGAAGCAGAAGTGCTAGATACCCCGCAAAAGCTTTCACCTAGAGTATCAGTGATGCTCCGGGTATCAGCTACTTTCTGGCCATAAGAGAGCAAGATCGAGATGGGGACAGAATTATATTGCCCACCGACCTTTCGAATCTTGTCCCATATGACTTTGTAACTGGTGGTAGAAGACATGCCGGTTGTGAACTCAATCCAACATTCCTTCTGGCTTTGACGTCTTACCCACCGAGCATGTGCACGGTCCTGCTGGAAAGCAATGCGGTTGGAGAGTGTGGGATATCTACGGAAAGTATCCCAGGCGCGTTTTGTAGCCTTCCGTGTCATGTGGCAGGCAGGATTCCACCACGGACGTGGATATAGTGGAAAACGTGTCGAGGTTTTAGGAATACATTGAGCAGCTGCTTGTATAATACAATCAGTTACTGCTGCCACACAGTCGTCTATTGATGGCTTACAGACGATGGCAGGATCAAGTTCTGCGAGAGCAATGAAAGAGGGCTAGTTTGCGTGATTCAGCTTCCAACGGGACACGTGTGTCAGGAGACATCGACCACGGCCAGTCTCTCTCAAAATTATAGGAAAATGATGAAGGGGAGCAAATTGAGAGATCAATAGCAGTAAAGGACTGACTAGGTGCATGGAAATAAATAGACAACCCAGTATTGAAAAGAGAAAGGCTGTGATCAGAGAGCATACTCTCTACAGAGTGACCCCTCCTATCAATACTTCCCCAGAGGGGATGATGTCTATTAAAATCCCCCATGATTAAAAAGGCAGACGGCAACTATTTAATGAGAGCATCAAGGTCATATAATGGGAAAATACTTCTTAAAAATCTCCTCTGTAAGAGTACAATACAGTGGGAAAATACTTCTTACAAATTGCTCTGTAAAAGTTCAATGTACTGGGAAAATACTTCTTAAAAACTGCTCTGTAAGGGTACAATATACTGGGAAAATCCTTCTTAAAAACTGCTCTGTAAGGGTACAATATACTGGGAAAATACTTATTAAAAATCTCATCTGTAAGATTACAATATAGTAGAAAAATACTTCTTAAAAACTGCTCTGTAAGGGTACAATGTACAGGGAAAAATACAACATAATGGGAAAATACTTCTTAAAAATCTCATCTGTAAGAGTACAATATAGTAAAAAAATACTTTTTAAAAATTGTTCTGTAAGAGTACAATGTACTGGGAAAATACTTCTTAAAAACTGCTCTGTAAGGGTACAATGTACTGGGAAAATACTTCTTAAAAACTGCTCTGTAAGGGTACAATGTACTGGGAAAATACTTATTAAAAATCTCATCTGTAAGATTACAATATAGTAGAAAAATACTTCTTAAAAACTGCTCTGTAAGGGTACAATGTACAGGGAAAATACATACTAAAAATCTCATCTGTAAGATTACAATATAGTAAAAAATACTTTTAAAAATTGTTCTGTAAGGGTACAATGTACAGGGAAAATACTCTTAAAACTGCTCTGTAAGGGTACAATGTAATGGGAAAATACTTACAAACTGCTCTGTAAGGGTACAATGTAATTGGGAAAATACTTTTACAAACTGCTCTGTAAGGGTACAATGTACTGGGAAAATACTTCTTACAAACTGCTCTGTAAGGGTACAATGTACTGGGAAAATACTTCTTAAAATGCTCTGTAAGGGTACAATCTGGGAAAATACTCTTAAAAACTGCTAGGGTACAATGTAAAAATACTTTTTAAAACTGCTCTGTAAGGGTACAATGTACTGGGAAAATACTTCTTAAAAACTGCTCTGTAAGGGTACAATGTACTGGGAAAATACTTCTTAAAAACTGCTCTGTAAGGGTACAATGTACTGGGAAAATACTTCTTAAAAACTGCTCTGTAAGGGTACAATGTACTGGGAAAATACTTCTTAAAACTGCTCTGTAAGGGTACAATGTACTGGGAAAATACTTCTTAAAACTGCTCTGTAAGGGTACAATGTACTGGGAAAATACTTCTTAAAACTGCTCTGTAAGGGTACAATGTACTGGGAAAATACTTCTTAAAAACTGCTCTGTAAGGGTACAATGTACTGGGAAAATACTTCTTAAAAACTGCTCTGTAAGGGTACAATGTACTGGGAAAATACTTCTTAAAAACTGCTCTGTAAGGGTACAATGTACTGGGAAAATACTTCTTAAAAACTGCTCTGTAAGGGTACAATGTACTGGGAAAATACTTCTTACAAACTGCTCTGTAAGGGTACAATGTACTGGGAAAATACTTCTTACAAACTGCTCTGTAAGGGTACAATGTACTGGGAAAATACTTCTTACAAACTGCTCTGTAAGGGTACAATGTACTGGGAAAATACTTCTTAAAACTGCTCTGTAAGGGTACAATGTACTGGGAAAATACTTCTTAAAACTGCTCTGTAAGGGTACAATGTACTGGGAAAATACTTCTTAAAACTGCTCTGTAAGGGTACAATGTACTGGGAAAATACTTCTTAAAAACTGCTCTGTAAGGGTACAATGTACTGGGAAAATACTTCTTAAAAACTGCTCTGTAAGGGTACAATGTACTGGGAAAATACTTCTTAAAAACTGCTCTGTAAGGGTACAATATAATAGAAAAATACTTCTTAAAAATCTCATCTGTAAGAGTACAATATAATAGAAAAATACTTCTTAAAAATCTCATCTGTAAGAGTACAATATAATAGAAAAATACTTCTTAAAAATCTCATCTGTAAGAGTACAATATAATAGAAAAATACTTCTTAAAAATCTCATCTGTGAGAGTACAATATAATAGAAAAATACTTCTTAAAATCTCATCTGTGAGAGTACAATATAATAGAAAAATACTTCTTAAAATCTCATCTGTGAGAGTACAATATAATAGAAAAATACTTCTTAAAATCTCATCTGTAAGAGTACAATATAATAGAAAAATACTTCTTAAAAATCTCATCTGTAAGAGTACAATATAATAGAAAAATACTTCTTAAAAATCTCATCTGTAAGAGTACAATATAATAGAAAAATACTTCTTAAAATCTCATCTGTAAGAGTACAATATAATAGAAAAATACTTCTTAAAAATCTCATCTGTAAGAGTACAATATAATAGAAAAATACTTCTTAAAAATCTCATCTGTAAGAGTACAATATAATAGAAAAATACTTCTTAAAAATCTCATCTGTAAGAGTACAATATAATAGAAAAATACTTCTTAAAAATCTCATCTGTAAGAGTACAATATAATAGAAAAATACTTCTTAAAAATCTCATCTGTAAGAGTACAATATAATAGAAAAATACTTCTTAAAAATCTCATCTGTAAGAGTACAATATAATAGAAAAATACTTCTTAAAAATCTCATCTGTGAGAGTACAATATAATAGAAAAATACTTCTTAAAAATCTCATCTGTGAGAGTACAATATAATAGAAAAATACTTCTTAAAAATCTCATCTGTAAGAGTACAATGTACTGGGAAAATACTTCTTAAAAACTGCTCTGTAAGGGTACAATGTACTGGGAAAATACTTCTTAAAAACTGCTCTGTAAGGGTACAATGTACTGGGAAAATACTTCTTAAAAACTGCTCTGTAAGGGTACAATGTACTGGGAAAATACTTCTTAAAAACTGCTCTGTAAGGGTACAATGTACTGGGAAAATACTTCTTAAAAACTGCTCTGTATGGTTTCAATGTACTGGGAAAATATTTCTTAAAAACTGCTCTGTAAGGGTACAATGTACTGGGAAAATACTTCTTAAAAACTGCTCTGTAAGGGTACAATGTACTGGGAAAATACTTCTTAAAAACTGCTCTGTATGGTTTCAATGTACTGGGAAAATACTTCTTAAAACCTGCTCTGCAAGGGTACAATGTACCGGGAAAAATACAATATAGTAGAAAAATACTTCTTAAACATCTCTGTAAGAGTACAATATAATGGGAAAATACTTCTTAAAAACTGCTCTGCAAGATTACAAGAAATGGGAAAATACTTCTTAAAAACTGCTCTGTAAGAGTACAATATAGTAAAAAAATACTTCTTAAAAATCTCATCTGTAAGAGTACAATATAGTAGAAAAATACTTTTTAAAAATTGCTCTGTAAGAGTACAATGTACTGGGAAAATACTTCTTAAAAACTGCTCTGTAAGGGTACAATATAATAGAAAAATACTTCTTAAAAACTGCTCTGTAAGGGTACAATATAATAGAAAAATACTTCTTAAAAACTGCTCTGTAAGGTAAAATATACTGGAAAAATACTTCTTAAAAACTGCTCTAAAGGGTACAATATACTGGGAAAATACTTCTTAAAAACTGCTCTGTAAGATTACAATATAATGGTAAAATACTTCTTAAAAACTGCTCTGTAAGGGTACAATGTACTGGGAAAATACTTCTTAAAAATCTCATCTGTAAGGGTACAATGTACTGGGAAAAATACAATATAATGGGAAAATACTTCTTAAAAATCTCATCTGTAAGAGTATAATATATTGGAAAAATATTTCTTAAAAACTGTTCTGTTAGAGTACAATATAGTAGGAAAATATTTCTTAATAAGCTATCCTGTCTGAACACAGTCTCATGGGGAAACGGCCTGGCACAGTTTGAACCCAATTATCATATTCAGTCCTGGAGGTGTGATAATGTTACAGTCAATCCCACTATTTATTTGTTAGTAAAACGTTGTCTAACAATTGGCTCTGGTTGACGTTTATTTGATACTTTCACTCTAGTCTATCACTTCTAGATTAGGGGCGGCTAGCGCAGATAGTGCTCCAGTAGCTTTCCACAATATTTAATAAACAAAATATATTGGGGTAAACAGGAATTACTGTTCTGCTAGGACAATAAATTGTATGTGGCACAGTCCACTGAAAATGTTTTTTTATAACTAATTATCACAACAGAAACTGATAGGTATATCGTTCTGCAGGAGTTTTTCCCATCGAGGCACGAGGTATTGTCTACTAAGAACAAGAGGGAATTCTAATATCGGCGGCACTAGAAAATATTTTAGGCATGATTAGAGCAAATTAACCAATGAGACCTTTGGCATAGTCAAATACAGCAATCGAAAGGATTTGACCCACTGAATCCAAAACTACAATTATATTTCAAATCGATCAAGAGATGACGTAGCTATGAGATAAAAGTCTATTGTGAAAAAAATACACTAACAAACAAAAACAGAGCCATTCTACAAGCAGCTATGCCGCAGCTAAAAACAACCCAAATCGTCAAATAACACAATGACGATATTAACTGTAGATTAAAATAAAATTCACGAACTCTGGTAATGTCCTCTACTACATTGCAGAAAGTAACAGGTAATTTAGCAGATGCTTCTATCACCTCAAGGTCAGTGTAGCCCACCCAACAAACTAGCTGACAAGATTGTATATAATAAGATGGGTGGGGGAGGCATTCACCTATAATCACTATTAAACAAACCGGAAGTTTATTGTAGATGTACTTACACCATTATGGTTAGGATAATATCTATTAAAGGGAACAGATGTTAAGAAATAAACAATTTTATAAAACTCTGAGATACAGAAATATCTGAAAGCAAGGGAGTAAGAAAATAAGACCACCACCTACATAACAGGATAATGATCGTTGCTTAAGATAGTTTATTTTTCTTGTAATCCAAAATCAAAAATAATATGTTATAATTAATCATAAGCTTGGTTTGACTGAACCATATATGCATTTAGGTTTTAAAAGATTTTTGTTTTCATAGACGTTAATCTTACCTAAACTTTATAAAGATATTTTACAGCATAACAGGCGATTTTAAAAATCCGAAATAGTAACAGATAATATAAATCAGCCCTCGTGGTATTAGTAAGCACTTGAACACTTCTTGATTGGAGTTTTAAGTAACTTTACCCAATTTTTACACAGACATCAAAAATTTCAGCATTTCCTAATGAAGGAAAATAGTAACCCAGAGTTCTATACAGCTTCATTAAAAACTAAAAAAAGACAATAATAAGCAACTTCAATAGCATTATAATAACACTATTATTGAAAAATCAAATTTTTACGACATTAAGTATCCCAACTATTGTTTAAAATGTTATTTTAAATAACATAACTGAACGATTCTTTAAAACATTAATATAAAGCATAAAACTTATTCATGATAAAATAAAATAGCCTACAATTCCTGACAGTATTATGAATTATAACACTCTTTTAAGACAATAATATGAACCCTAAAATCATACGAAGCACTACTATAAAGTATTATGTAGACAATCCAACATTTTTAAAGCATTATCATCTTTTTATGATACAGTAAGACCAAGTAATCTTATGTATACGCTCAACGCTAACAAAATATTTCGCTTACCAGCAATAACCTTATCGACAGACACTGAGATAAAATTACACAAGTATACTGCTTGTGATCTATACTTGTTAAACCGATGTTGCTAGGGCTTAACATAACATAAACGACGACCACTACACTAATATATATATATATATATATATGTATATAGAGCATTTACTATTGTTGCTCCATCAAAGTATTAATCACTGTTATTGTTCTATTTTCTTCAATTCATGAAAATATTGTTGTAAGCTATATATTTTTAATGTTGCAATACATATTATTAGCTAGATGGCGTTTTACTAGAAAGTTCTGATTTGGCATTAAGTTGTATTCTTTTCTTGCTCTAGCACATTCTGATGTAGATAATAAATATGACGGCCCGTGAAGCATGAAGTTGAGATTAAAGTATTTCCACTGCTTTGCAAAAATTATTGAAGCAAGCAGATTTACTGTGTTTCAGTCCTAATACTTTTATTAAAGGTTTAATGTCATTTGTAGGCTTAAACATATTACAGTATTTTACAATAGTGTTAAATTTCAAGTTTCATTATGTAGGCCCGACGTTACTGTATTTTCACTAGGTAATAAAAAAACCTCTAAGAAAGAAAAACATTACAACAATGTTAAGACAACTAGAGAGCTTCCACGTGAAATAACAATTTCTCAAACAAGAAAAAAAATCTAACACAAACGTTTTTATTCGTTTGTTTTTCGTAAGTCACCTACAGTGTACAGCTGTTTACACCTGGCGACTGCACGAGAAAAGACCTACAGCGTGACGACAACCACATAGAACAATCAGTTAAGCCTAATGTCACGTGATACAGCGGTGGATCAGCGTGCGTTAGCGGCGTTCATGCGCATGAAGCAAATATCGATTTTTAGGCAGGCCACGCAATACGCAATGAAGAGAAGCAATATTGATTACATCATATATGGTGCAAAAACAGACAAATTCCAAATAGCAATTTTACACAAAATCAAGTGGCACTTCAGTAGTTTTCATTGTTTAAATTTAAATAAGCCAATATCTTTCAATAAAAAGTTTATTCTGTGATATGTGAGAAATTCTATAAATTACCATTTCTACCAATTCGAATGAAATAAAACAAATATACAACGATCCACATATAACCTACTAGGCTGTCTACTACGTCTGCAAGCTGCAAGGACATCGATACTGGAACAAGCATGTAAAAACAAACCGTTGTCAAGTGATACTGCAAAACTTCAAACACAGAAATTCACATGAACACAAACTATCTTGTTCAAAACTTAGGGTTAATAATACGAAACAATGATTTAAAACTGAATGAAAATTATTAAAAAACGAATCCGTTATAAAAAAAAACACAGATAAAAAACATACATATAAATTATCGATCGACAAACTTAAATTAATACATTAAAGATGAAGTTTCTGACAAAATATTTTGTAAAACCCATTACTTTCTGACCATACGTAGACGTGTTGAGTGAAACATGCTTTACATTAATTTATTATTAATTTGATTCATAATAATTATTTTTTACACGTCTTAACTAACAAACATTTCATACTTTTACTGTCACGTGTTAATTACGGAACCTTTTATTTAAAAAACAGAACCATTCTAAAATGCACGTTGATGAATTATAAATATAAAGTTTTGGTTTTTTTTCTGAGTAACATGTTGTATACGTATGAAAACGCTGTAAATAAATGGCATATTAAACCAAAGACACTGCTTAAGTTAGTTCCTTTTTTAAAACTATATCGGGGCGTATCATAACTAAACTAGTCTGTTATTGTTAGCATCAAATAACATATATACAGCTTTCTTTACGAATAGGTTTACACTTGATTATCGTGAATGATTCCAAATATTTTACTTAAGTAAACAGTGCTGATGATTCATCGTTTTCTCAAGGACGTGCTCTACGCATGGAAAGAATGGCCTACTTTAAATGCGAGCATGACTAATATTTTGAATTTACCACTTGGAAGAAGATTTTTCGAAATTCTGTACTGTGAAAATACCGTTTCGACGCTGTCATTCTCATAATTTATAATGCAGCTCGTACAAGTTCTTACTTACATAGATAAGTAATCGGAGATTACAAGAGAATATTACTTGAGTAAGTCAATTTTCACATGATAAAACTAGCTTTTAGTTTCAGCCAAAAGGATTCGCCAAATAAGAGAAAAGTATGAACATTACTTTTCACACGCCTTGGAGTTATGCTACAACACGTAGTCGATATATTGCTAAAATCGATTTAACTTCCTCCCCCCAAGAAAGGTAAACTATAACCATGATGACAAAAGACAAAATGGACTCTATCAGCTCTTCTACATTGTGTTTTATACGTTAAACATACTGACTCTGCATACATATTGTTCCAGTCGAATCACTAAAACAAACTATTATGATAATAATGATCATAAGAATCCGGCACTATATTGTTATCAAATTTTATACACATTGCTTAAACATATATATGTATATGATTTAATATATAAAACATGCTACGATTATAACTGTTTACATTACGTGAAAATAAGTTGCTTTTTATTTTATTCCCAGAACTTAGACAATTAATTTCAATAAAATTTCTACACAATTTAAAAACTTTCAGAGAAACATATAACACATTTTTACTGATACTATACCATATTATATCAACACATAGATAGATGGCTAAAACTAAAGTAACGAAACTAAGTACTTGTTTTTCAGTGTCTACAAAACTACTCTATCAGCTGTGCATTGTTTGCTCAGCAATATATACATATTAATTTAAGTAAAGTGTCTATTACTGTATTCGAAAACTCACCTGCTATTTTTAACACTGCCCTGTCTGCAGGATCCAACTGAAGGATACTCAAGGGTTTATCCTTGACCCACTCGGATAAGCTCTGGCCGAAATCCATACGATTGTGCAGACGAAGCCTCCTGTACCATGCGGGATCAACCAGAGCGCGAGCCGTCACTTTCTTTGGCGGCTCGACCGTACGGTGTGGACTAGAATGTCCTTTACTAGAAACAAAGGATTCCACACTAGCAGTGACCGTCAGTAGCCCTTCTTACATATTTCGTACAGTTCTTAAGAAGATCACGCACAATTGCTCGATCGAGTAAAACATAGATAAAACTCAGGCCTAACTAAAACTAACTGTACGTTGATGCTGACGTTTTAGCGCAAGAATATCCACAACAGAATATGGCTGGCGAGATAATGATCGACTCAAGCGCCCCTCCTCCACTAGCGACGTGCAGGGGAGATGTGTAAAACTTCCAGTAGCGAGTATTTACCGAAAGGGCAAAAACCCTCAGTTGCCAACGTTGATACTCGACGTCTCTCACCGGACGTAAGTGAATCGCTTGTCTGATCGTTTTTTATTCAATACACGTTCACATTTTGCAAGGGTCGCTGCTATTGGCTGAACAGAATTTACTAACGGAATGTTTAATTAATGAGACACCGTTTATTTTAAATAGTCTGCGATGAACTTACTGCCACTTGTATTCTTCGAAATATTATAGAAACTCCACCTGTTAATACAATTTGTTTGTATGTGTGTATTTACATACATTCATTCTGAAAACACGCATCTCATGCCTCAATTTAAGACTTGTTACCATTAAAAACTTCATTTGAAACATACATTAGCGCCGCCTTTCGAAAACATTTAGAATTATATGTTAAACGATAGCAGGATGATATAAAATACCAAAGAAATAAATGTTTTCTTTCTGTTTATGAAAATTGAAGAAAGGTTTATTTTAAACTATGTATTTAAAAAACCAAACAGAACAAAATTAAATCATACAATTTTTGAAATAGCCAATTATTTAATAATTTTGCCATTTAATGTTTATAATTAACTATTTATGCCCCTCTCCTCATTGGCTCAACAGTAAACTTATTAGCTAAAAATCGGAATTCGTTTCCAATGTGAGCGCGGAGCAGATAACCCATTGTATAGTTTAAACACAAACAAGTAAACAATTCCATTTATCTCCAGAGCTATTGCCATCTTTTAGCGATTAAAATAAAAAAATCGAATGCTGTTTCATGAGATTTATTTTCATTTTTTAGGTAAATCGAGGTGTCAATATAAAAATTAGTTTAAATTTCCTTAATTGCTAATAGGAAAATAAGCCTTACAACTATGTCCACATATTGCAAGATTAAATTTTAATATTAAACCATGTATGTACAGAATAATGTATTTTAAAGCTTACTCAAAGTTTCAGTTGACACATTCCTCTCTTTGCATGTGATAGTTTAAATTACTCCAATGAAGTAAATTAAATTTAGAATAGTGATATATTCAACTTAATTACAGGTTTTTTAAGGACAAACCTTAATTAACAACAGTGTAAATTAATTGTAGCTTTATTAAGAGTAAAACGTCACGACTGTGACATATTTTTATAGATTGTAGCCAGTGTAATGATAAATGCCCACCACAACGTTACATCCTGTTACATACGGTTAACGTATGATTTTAAAACAGTAACACAATCTGACCAATTATAGTTGATCTAAGGGCAAAGCGTTATGAAATGTTATAAGTTATCATCATTTGTCGCTTAAAGATATGTTGGAAACGATTCTATCACTTTTTATGAAACGAAAGTTGCCAACTTTTATACACAATTGACTACTTTCCTAGAGTAACTAGTTTTTACACCTTACTTAATTCCTCTTGGCCAAAGTGATTTGTATATGATACGTAATTCATAAAAGTGGAACGCATTTGTTGACAAAGTTCAGTATCAGTTTTTACAGCAAAGTACAATGCCACAACGAAGGTTGTTGACATTCATTTTAACTTTTGTTAACTATATTAACAGTAAGATAAACGATAAGAAAGTACAATCAAAATGTAGGTTGGAAAATGATCATATTGATCTCCTTATCACCTGATCTTAACCTGCAAAGGTCAATGCTATCTTAAGGCGAGGTTAGCAAGAACTTTTAATTGTTTTTATTAAAATTCAACAGAGTGAAATATATTATTTTGGATGACGTAAATCTTTTGTGCCTCCAAGTTTCCCAGCTTTGTAGCTGACAAACTACAGGGCAAGAAACTCTGTACCATTGTTTTAGTTTACAGTGTAAAGAAATTGCTAATGAATACGGAGTTGCTTGCCACAAAAATGTTGTTCCTTTTTGTAATATGAATTAAAACTACTAAAGCTTTATATTCACAATCGTGAGCAGTTAGAACATTTCCCATTTAACCCAAATTTTTCCCAATTTTAAATTTTCTATGAATGTATATATTTAAAATATTTTAAAAGAACTTCGAATAAAATAACACTACCAACGTCGATTGTTGTTGGTGTAACATAATGACTTGGAATACTTACAAGATTTTGAAATACATAAGTGAAATACAAACTTAAGATATTTTTTAAATGAAAATTAAATGCATTAATAAAATATAAACAGTAATTTACTGTAATTTAATAGCTTGAGATATTTGAAACAAAACCGTGTTTTGAATATCGCAAGGAATATTGTTGAGTGAATGAAAGAAAACTGTTTCATTATTATCTTCAATACTTAAAGTATTCAAAAATGTGGATTCCACTAAGTTTATATTTAATATCGTTTGCAACTTTATAGTAGAAATGCTTTTTTAAACAATTAAAGCTGTGATACATTTTAGCTCATAAAAGCAGGGCATCTTAAGGTAATTACACGTTGTCTGATGCCTGCTCCATTGAACTGAAACGTCTCAGTTTTAACTACTTAAAAATTCACAACACCAAAATTAATTTATCTCCAACGCTTTTGAGTGAAACGACTGAAACGTTCTTGGGTGAGTGACTTTAGTAAAACGAATAAATTAGCTTAATCTTAAACGTTGTAAAATAAAATATCTTTACTCTGCTCAATAAATTTTTTATACATTGTTTAGTAGGTGGTGTTATGTACTACAATTATAAATAGCCTAAAACAAGAATAAATGTCGACATGAATCCATTTTATGATACTTGCTAACAACACTAATACGCGTGTTTTCTTTTTTTTAATACACAAACAATAATACAATTTACAATAACGGTTATTACAAATAATGATCTATATACAAAAGCTTTACAAACTCATGAACAATATTGGTTCTTCTATCTTGTCTTGAACTTGTTTGATTTTTTACAGAGGGTTCACGATGAGCGAATTAATTACGCATTGATGTTTGATGCTGATCATACATGAAGTTGTGTAATGTTTTTGTAAAACTATTACTGTGCGATGTGAAAGTGCTGAAGTTAAATGGCTTGTAATGTTCGAGACTTATACACGTTCCTAGTCAAATATCTGAAGTTCCTGATTACTAAGTGTTAATTTCAGTTATAGCTTTTGAGGTTCTATAGTATACTAACTGTAGCAAACCAATATTATATCCCGTCTTTTGGTGTGTTGCGTTGGTTAATTTATAGGAGTGAAGAGAGTTTCTAGAAATTTCAGCCTAAACAGTAATGCCGACGATACACTAATGTTTACGTACACAAATATATTGTTGATTTTTACACTCGAGGATCTTCTACAAGTTTAGGAAATAGGCTGGAATATATATATATATATTATGCTGTTGTGGAGGAAACATTTTATGCTAAAAATAAACGACCTTATAAGACGAAATATGTTATTCGTTTTACAGTTTCTTCCTTTTTTAATTTCGCGCAAAGCTACTTGAGGACTATCTGCGCTAACCGTCCCTAATTTAGCAGTGTGTAAGACTAGAAGGAAGGCAGCTAGTCATCACCATCCGCTACCAACTCTTGGGCTACTCTTTTACCAACGAATAGTAGGATTGACCGTCACATTATAATGCCCCACGACTGAAAGGGCGAGCATATTTGATGCGACGGGGATTCGAACTCGCGACCCTCGGATTTTATTAAAACTGTCAGTTACGGTATGTGTTTATATATAATGTACATTATTTCTTGTACTGAAATATTATGACAGTATTTTAACAATACATTTCGCTAAATATTAGAACCCATCAAGCTGAGTGTAATACAACAAATATGGTAGTAGTGGGAACAATAGATACATAAGCCATTTGGTAAATAACAGTTGTTAACGGTGTGAACTATTTTGCTAAGGGACCGAATGAAGGATGTAGTATTGAAAAGTATAAAAAGTCTAACACCATTGTCTCATGACAAATATAATTGACTATAATCATGCTTAGCCACTAAAGTCACATAGGGCTATCTGCTCAGCCCACCGAAGGGAATCGACCCCCTGATTATAGCGTTGTAAATCCGTAGACATACCGCTGTACAAGCGGGTGGCCAAATGGCGTTCACAATATGCTTTATGAAAAATATATTTGATTGCAATCACGTTTCTCCCTCAAAAAGCATTCACTATATTGTTTTTCTAACACTAATATTATTTACTTAAAGGCCTCCATATTGTTGAGAAAGATGACTTTAATATATTAAATATTGAGATTTTTTTTTGTTTGAGTTTACATACTGACCATATTTTTAGCTGCGGCTTAGTGGTTCATAGAATGGCTCTAAATTTTTTATTTTAATTTTTTCAAGTACAAAATTTTAGCTCATATCTTCCTCGTCTTTTTTAACTATGTTAAATATAATTACAGTTTTGGACTCATGATGTCAAACCCCGTTGATTGATGTATTTGACCATGTCCAAGGTCTCATATATTAATTTACCATAATTCTAAAAGACTTTTCACTGCCTCGGCTGTCAGCCCTCCGCGAGTATAGCAGTATGTCCACGAATTTACAACGCTAAAATAAGGGGGTTCGATTCCCCTTGGTAGGTTCAGCAGATAGCTCGATGTGGCTTTGCTAAAAGAAAACTCACGCCCACGCCTCGGCTATTGAAATTTCCTTTTGTTTTTCACAAGTTGCGTCGTTTATAATAAGGAACAATATTTTTCTAGAAAGGTACTACGTTTCGATCATTTTCAAGTATAGAGATCTTTAACGGTAGGGAAGGTTTTGTATTAAAATCAACATTCAACAACTTAGTGTCGTATTTAAACTAGAGTATCAAGAGTCGTTACTTAAGCATGCGCATATCAATTCGCTTGAACAAATGAAAAAGCAACCACAGTTTTTCTGAACAGAAAGTCACTCTATCAAAACGTAAACCTGACATTAATAGGAAAAAATCAAAGAAACCCTATTAATAAAAATCAAATAATCATACAGTTAGCAAGTACCCAGGCACAAATATATATGTTTTGATCAATATTTCCACAAACTTTCCTAATCTTATCCAAATATTTCATTCACCATTCACATATTTAAATTAATTCACTTTTTTAAATTTTATTACTTCTATTCAGCTATAAATAAATAATGTATCAATTCAATTGATATTGATATGTAAAAAATGCTTGATAATTTTGTTTAAATTAAGACAGTAAAAATAAATAGCTTTAGCGCTGTTGAGTGAAGTATTTTCTACATTGTTAATAAAGAGATTCTAATATGTTCGAGTAAATCGAGTTTCAATATTGACGAGTATAATGGTTTCGAAAAGTTGAATTAAATAACTTTAATGCTGTTAAAATTTGTTTGTTTGTTTTTGAATTTCGCACAAAGCTACTCGAGGGATATCTGTGCTAGCTGTCTCTAATTTAGCAGTGTAAGACTAGAGGAAAGGCAGCTAGTCATCACCACCCCCCGCCAACTCTTGGGCTACTCTTTTACAAACGAATAGTGGGATTGACCGTGACTTTATAACGCCCCTACGGCTGAAAGGGCGAGCATGTTTGGCGCGACTGCTGTTAAGTAAAACAGTTTGAATGCTATCGAGTATTATTTGGATATAGTTGGTTTCGAATATTCATACAGAGTTAAACGAGAGAACCTACACCAGTTGTATCCAATTTTGAACTAATAGACCAACTACAAGCCTGTATTATGTCTGTAGCTTAACGTTGGGATATAAAATGTTGAGAGAAAATGCATTTTAATGTCAACGATTCGATAATAAGATAAGAAATATAAGCGAGTGAGATATTACAAGTTCGCTGCTTCGCCAGTTTAACAGAAAAAAATGAAATAAATAAAAATATATTATGCTGTTAAAAAAAAAACAACCTTACTTTAAATCTGATATGTTGTACCATAAATAATTTTTTATTTCACTAACTTAACCCATGTTTTTTACACTGTAGCAATTATTATCAAGTAATTTATTAATATAACTAGCGTCTCAGACACTATTATGTCTGACGTATCCCAGCTTACGTGGGTCGAAAGGCTAGTAAAGTGTTGGATATATAAGATATAGTGCAGATAATATATAATTATACACTCCTAACTACTTTTACTCAGAATTTCTTATTAATAATACGATGTCTATCCATGAAGTGCATACAAGTTTCCACAAAATCCTATTTATATGATGACTTCTTTACTAAAAAGAAAAATAAGAGAGAGTGACAGAATTTGCAAATAATATACTTTTAATATTTTTGTTGCGCTTCTTAACGTTTGTCAGAAGTATACAATCAATTTTATTTGTGTCAAAACTAAAAACACGGTTTGAAGCTTCATTATACAACAGGATATGATATTACGTTAAAAAAATTGACGAAGAATAAAAAAAAGCTGGGTGTGAACGTTTGGCCTCCAGATGAGCTCGTGCGAACATACCGGAAGCAATCGACTACATTGTGGAGGAGGTCTAAAATCAACGGATGTGTTTACACGGCTATTTATCTATAGAGAGGAAGGACTCGATCATGTCGGTATCATTCACACACATGCAAAGTCTCTGTGATAATATTTTTATATTTTAGTTTCAGTTTTCAAACCGTTTTTTCTTTATTTATTTTTTAAGTAAACGATGTCACAAGCGAGTTGCCACTGGTCTGTAGAACACAATACTCAGGCAATGACCTTTGTTTTACACTACTTTAAAACAGGTTTCTCTAGAAATTTGGGTATGTGTAACAATTTATTTTTATTTTATACTTTTTCAGCCGTTACATTTCATTTCTTTTGTTTTCGTAAACTTCTGAGTGTTGTTTCCCCTTATATTTATTACGATCACTTTGGAACAAGGCAGTTATAAATATTATAATTTGAAGTAGAGTTGAATTTACGTTAATAATATTTCGACTAAACTATATCTGCCATACCCAAGACGAGATAATTCGCACAATAAATACATACAACATACACAATAACAGTCGAGACGCTATTTTTATAACAGTTGTTTAAACAACAGTTTCAGTGTGAATTAGATTAAATAGATTAACTATAATTTTTTAAGTTATTATAAATTACAATTAGGGTTTTTTTTTGCTAACATCAAATTATTTATTTTAAACACTAAGTTGTTTGTTATTAATATTATTTACTTAATTATTTTCTTGAAATAACTTTACTTATCACTCAGAGAAACGACGAAGCAGTAAGGAAGTGGCTATTTTAACCAAGTAAAAAATCAATTGGTAGTCTTATGGTAATAGAAAGAGCAAGAACTAACTGTCTACTAAACATACGTTAAGTTAATTAGGTAATGATTCAGACTTGCATCATTCTGAAAGATACTACAGACTGGCTGAGGAGCTTATTTTATAATTAATGAATCAGCTAACAAATAATAATCAAACGACAGTTACTAAAACGCGTTTATGTCTACTAGTTAGGTTTGATGGGTATGGTACAGATAGCCTATTGTGTTGCTTTGTGGTTACCAATAGAAAAACAAATATACGGGTATTATTGTTGCAAATGAACTGTGTATAGCATTGTACGACACAAGAAATGTATTTATTTCATGTTACTTGCCTTAACGTACACATGAATACTCATCTTGATTAGAGAGTATCTTGCATAAATGACAAATCAATTGTCTTGTGACTGTTTAAAAAAATAATTGATAGTTGAAAACACTACACATGATTAACTAATACATTTGCCCGAAAAATTAGAGTACAAAAAGCTGGCGATGTGTTACAAGCTGAGTTTCAGAATGATTTCCGGTTATTTGAATGCTATTGTTCCAATGAATTGTTTGTTAAACGGTCATAACGTCGCACGTGAGGTCAGGAACTCAGTATATCGTAGAGGAAATCATGGCAAATAATGTGGATTTTCTGGCAGGAAATTCCAGGTCGTGAATAGTTGTCATGAAAATCATGTTTACTGTTGTCCTTTAATAAACTTCCTTCTACATTTGGAACCTTGGAGAAGCATTTATGCTTAATAAAACAAAAAATATCTCGGAGAAAAGGGCGTTTTCATTGTTCCTGAAATGTTCGTGAGCAAATTATCACGTTGGAATTTATATTTGAAGCAAAAATTTCCAGAAATTAAGATATTGAAAGTAAGAAGCATTTAAAAAATACAGCCACAAAATATAAAGTATATATTATTCACTATTGACATTAAAATGTTGAGTATTTAAAAACCAATATGGCCATTATAAATAAGATTTCTTCAATTTTAAGCTGTATATTTAAAATAAAATAACACAGAAATGTGTTCTAACGAAATGCAAGCTTGAGAAGTATGCACTTTGCCTTCATTGATATAATAAATACTCCAGTTTGTTGGAATTTATAACAATGCGTTCACGCCCTAATATCTTAAAATATATTAACAAGGAAATGCACAACCATTGTCTTGTGTCTATCTTTAAACAGTTGTTGTTGTTTTGAATTAAGCACAAAGCTACACAATGGGCTATCTGTGCTCTGCCCACCACGGGTATCGAAACCCGGTTATTAGCGTTGTAAGTCCGCAGACATACTGCTGAGCCATAGGGGAGCCTTTAAACAGTTATGACATCATGTTGATTGATATAAATAACTGTTAATATTTCAGGAGCATGATAAAACGTTTTATTGCTTCCTTGTTGGATACTTTGCTGCTATCTGTTGTGAAATATTCTAAATACTATATTTTTCAAATATTTAAATCAAACTTATTTTGAATGTCGTTTCCACATGCTAGAGACATAGAGAGAATTCTATGTGTGGTAGTGCTACTTTTAACAAAAAAAAAACAGTGACAAAACTATATTAGAGAACCAGAGGAATTCCTTGGAAAAAGTATGCAATTTTTAATGGAAAAACTTAATGCTTTTCCATGGTATTTAAGGCCGTTTTAAAACATTTTAAATGTATTTTATACATACATGGGTGAAAATTATAGTATGTAATTTCACCTCCATCCTCTTGCCTATGCACACGTAAGATGAAGAATAGCTTTAAAAATAAAACTAGTGAACTGTAATTATATTGCTGTGTTCTTAAGTTTCTACAGAATCGTGAGAATCCCCTTCAATAATTTATTTTAAAATATGGTCATATGCTTTCAAAATGATTGGTCATTGGTTTTGGCACAGCTATCTGGTTTATGGGTTTGATTGAATCCTCTTCATATTGATACAGGAATTGGTAGTAAGTGGTGCTGGTGTGGAAGAATTGACAGCCGATTTTTTTTCTTATATCCACGTAGGAGAGAGGTAAAAGATGGAAAGAATTTTGGATAGACATTTGGTAACCCAGTAGCTTTTCCTTCAGTATCCCTCTAAACCTGAAAAATCTGCTATTCATATATTTTTCTTCTCATTCACGGCTGAATTGATGAAGTTTCATTGGAATAAAATTTCCTTTTAGTAGTTGTGTAATACAATACAAATATGTG
The DNA here is from genome assembly GCF_004210375.1 of Tachypleus tridentatus. NCBI lineage: Eukaryota > Metazoa > Arthropoda > Merostomata > Xiphosura > Limulidae > Tachypleus > Tachypleus tridentatus. Next base: position 136,857,588 of record NC_134834.1, read on the forward strand.
CAAAAGCTCTAAACACCCTTTTTTCTCCACCTCTTCTGCACTGGATACTTGTAACGTGCATTAGGACTGCATTTCAGGTACAGGTAGCAAAAATATATTCTATTACCAATACTTTAGAATGGTGAGTTTTTCCACATAGGTTAAAAATTAAAGGAATATTGTTGCAGCACATATTATTGGTGAATGTAACAAAGTATATTCAACAGTAAAGCATTCCCACATACAATTTAATTTAATAAAAAAGTTCTAGGAAAAATCTTGTAACGGTGTCAAGTAATTCATCTTTCTGTCACCTACACTTTGGCTCTGTGTGCTAATTCCTCTCTCTCTTTAGACTAGGTTTTATACAAAACAAAACAACAACAACAAAAAATCAGCAATATCTAGTGACCAAAGCTCATGATTAATAATTGTAAAATAACTGAATGTGAACATAACAAAATATATTTTAAAAACATTTTACATATCTAAAATATTTTGATAGGTTGATCTAAAATTGTAGAATTTCTAGTTTTCCAGGTTCCCCATATGTATTGAGGTAGGAGCCATAGAATAAAAAGAATACAAGGTAATGTGGAATAAAACATAATTTTTCTTAATGTTGACTGAATCTGAAGCAAAGTAAGAGACTGAACAAAAGCTCAAGCAGAGGAGAAACTATCTTTGTCAAAACATTTCACAAACACAATTACCACTGTTAAAAGGTAAGTGGACCTTAGTATCTTTATTGGAGGATGTTTATTCTTTTTATTATTTTTTCCATACTGAATGAATGTAGCATATATACAGAGGACAATAAATGCTAGATTATTCCATGATATAGGTAACATCCACATATCTGTGAAACACTTTCACTATCGACAAGGGCTGTGGTAATATTGAGCATCCAGTAGGAATTATCAATGTTGCTATCTATATCATATGTCCTGCTACATAAATTCTTTCTAATAGAGAGCACATTCAATGCTCTTGGTGACTGAAAAAATCCCATAAGTAAGTAAGATAAGGGGAACTTAGTGATTTTCTTTATCACTTTTCTACATTAAGAACAAAAGACTCAAAGTACATAGACATTTTTAAAATTCATATTTAAACTATGTGGATAGAAGTTTATAACAGTTTTATTTACTAAAATGCTATATATATTTGATATTAATTGGTAAAAATGTTTAAAAATCTATTTTTTGAAAAAATTAGCAACATCAAAAATAACAAATACTTGTACATGAAACAAAATTACAGTTAATTTTTTAAAATTTAGAATAGCTTCTTCAACACAAATAGTAAAATGATAAAAGTACAGTACCTTGCAAAAGTATTCACCTCTTACCAAAATGTGACATTACTGAATTTGTTTTTATTCATAATGGTGATGATCCACACTTAACCTGGTGTGTGTGTGAAAGAAGTTGAATGTCAACAGAACCTGCAAAAAAATATATAAATTGAAATTTTATGATTGCATAAGTATTCAGCCCATAAGTCAGCACTTGGCAGAAGCACCTTTGTAGTAATTACTGTTGTGAGTCTTTTTCAATTAGCTTTGCATAATTAGATGGTATAATTTTTGCCCATTCTTCCTGGTAGAGTTGCTTCAATTCTGAGAATTTCTTAGTGGATCACTAATGGGCTGAAATCTTCAAGTCTCACCATAAATTTTCCATTGGATTCAAGTTAGGACTGTGACTGGACCACTCCAAAAAATTCGCTTTGTCTTATTTTGAAACTACTCTACTGTGGCTTTGACAAATTTTAGATTTTGGCTGACTCAAGAAGGTTTTTCTCTAGGATTCACCTTCATTTACCATCTTCCCCTTGATCCTGACAAGCTTCCCAGTTCCTGCTGATGAGAAAAATCCCCATAACAAGATGCTGCCACACTATGCTTGACAGTTGTAATGATGTTAACTGGGTGATGTGCTGTGTTGGGCTTGCAGCAGATGTAATGTTTTGAATTTAGAAGAAAAAAGTATGTACATTTTCTAGCTCACATGTGCATTAACAGTTGCAATTTTGTTTTCCAGGTCAGCTTGCTGTGATTGGAGTGGAAATGAGTAAAACAATGTAAGAGTAGTCTGTAACTTCATTGTACAAGACACAGTAACAGTTCTTTCAGTTTTTGCTTAATATTATATTACAAGCTCTCAGAATGCTAAGCCACTTCCATCTTTACACAAGATCGTTTACTAGGAAATAGAGACCAGAGTCTTCAACAGATGTATCTAGCAAGTCAGGTAGGTGTGATGAGAGATATGTTTTTGGCCAAGTCACTGACTAAATATAACAATTACTAAGGACAGATTTTAAACTGGCCATTTATATTAACTTAGGTTTCTACATTATTTGTAAGAAAAAATTAAAAATTTGTATGAATAAAGATGTACCAATATTCTCTTTAACAGGATGGTATAATTTATTATTTGAAACTTGTGATATTATACCAAACATGATAAAACTTTGTAGAATGGATGGCAACTGCCTGTTGTGGAGACACAAGTGTAGAGGACAATGCTTTGAAAATCTTCTGCCTTTTGTCTTCAAAGAATACCAAACATGTTCTGCATTTCCAGACCTCTCAATTCTTCATTTTACTTTATTTGTTTTGAATTTTGTGAAAAGTTACTCAAGGGCTATCAGCACTGGCCATCCTAATTTTAAAGAGATAGACTAGAGGAAAAGCAGTTAGTTAATATCATCTGCCACCAACTTCTGGGCTGAACTTTTACTAACCAGTAGTGGGATTGACCATCATGTTATAATGACCCCACAATTGAAAGGTCAGATAAATACGTTTAATGATAAGGATTATTCAAACCTATGACTTGTAGATTGCAATTTAAAGCCTGACCAAATGAGAGCAGCAACCACTGGACATCATCTGCTATAAACAATTCTACTCTAAACAGAAATGTGGGAGTCTAGTGTGGCATAAAGTTTGTATCTGCATACTTTCCTTTATGGTAGGCTATCGTCTGCAGTCCAAAGGTTTAATTTCAAGTTCAGTAAGAATTTAAAACTTGGAATCAGTTTGATACAATGGAACCTTAAGTCTGGAGAATGTATACACTGTGGTACTTATTCAGGTCTACATGTACCATGTTAATACACAGCAAGTGATGCTTTTATAGCTTTAAATACAATATAAGGCAATACAATACATATACAAAAAATATATGAAATAAACGCTTAATACATTATGGAACAGCCAACCACATTAGAAAGCACCTAAAAATGTTAAACACTAATGACTTGTCACAGAAATGTACATACAAATACATATATATATATTTATCAAATAACAAAAATAATTATACATACTTCAGTAATATACACACAAACAGGAATTACAAAGAATTAGGTTAACAATAACTAAATGATGCATTTATTAATGTTACAAATTATTATCACAGAAATATCAAAGATAAAGCAGATAAGCATTTTGTATATGAGCTCTTTGCTTTATATAAAGCATTGCATCTTGTTTTCATGCTTTCATAAAGTTTATCATTGTATAATTGTGGAATGTTGTTCCAAATGCCCTGTATTATTTCCTACAACTCAGGTAAGTTGTTTGGTTGCCTTTTAATTTTTTCAAGTTTTTTACCTAAGTCCATAAAGTCTCAAGACCTTTAATATTAAGACTTTGCAAACAACAGTCTGTGGTTGTGAGAGTTATATAAGCTTATGTCTTCAAAATATTTCACTACATTTGCTTTATACTTATAATTATTGTATTACTGATAAAAAAAAAATCCTTCTCAGTGAGTTGTGTTCCTGAAAGAAGGGTTTAATAAATGGATCAGAATATAAATGTACTTGCCAGCAATCATGGTACCATCAGTTTTGTTTTATAGGTCACTACAATCATTGATTAAGACACAGCCCCAATATTGTACTGATCCACACCATGCTTCATTGTAGATGTACATTAAGTATGAAACTTTTCTGCTCTCCACTATTGATGTATCTATCACTGATTATTACCTAATGTTCCAAGCTTGGATTTATTTTTGGAGAATTAGCATATGTTTCCAGCTTTATGTATTCCACTGTTTATGTCCAATGTGAAGTTTAACCTACTAGTTTGGTTACATCTTTTTTAGCAGCAGTGTTTGAGCAGCTATATATCTACTGAGACCACTTCGTGCTAAGGTATGTCTTATTGTTCTCAAGGTAACATTTACACTTGTACTTACAGCAAGATACATGCTTGACAATCATCTGTCTCATAAAGAGATAATTAACGTCACTTTTGGCAAAACTGATATTTTTTACTTTGATCACTTTTATTATTAAGTGTCAGTTTCACCTACAATTTCAGGAATTTTACTCATAGCTCTTTTCAGTAACACTGAGTTTACCACAAATCTGTGCATTTTGAGTTTTGAACAAACCAAAACTTTGATTTATACATACTTTTCATGCAATGTTTCAGTTCTGAGAGTCATAACTGAATTTACATTACTAATACTCAGCATAGTATGCTACATATACCTTTTATAAGCCTTACACTGGTGTGACACTTTCTGATTAATTAAATGGTAACTAATGACAGCTTAAACAATGATTGTGCCCTAGTACAGTTCATTTCCACCTTATAAAGGAGTGGTATTTATGTAGTAATTGTATTTTGTGTCTTCTCCTTACCATTTCCATAATCATTTTCAATATCATATAAGCAATACCTTATCTTGCTTTTGTTAAAAAAATTAGAGGATATAACTTGAAACTTCATACACTTTTCTGAACATCTTAATAAATTTTATACTCTCTATAACATATATCCATACTAATCTGTGGTGATGAGAAAACCCACTTGTAAAGAAAAATATATATGACCGAAAAAAGTCGAAACATTGTTCGCTTCTCTACATAGATTTTTCTCTATCCATACCAGCCATTTTAACATATATACATATCCATACTGTTTACACCTTATATAACAAAGTATGATATGCCCTTATGGCCTTTATTACATGTTAACTTCATAGCTGTAACAGTTGGTCTTAAGGTCATCTATTGGATGCTTGAATTACTATATCCAACATTATTAATTCGAATTCACTCTGTCTTCACAACCAATATTTTGATAGGTGAACTGTTCCACTATCAGCTCATCATATTCTGTTTCACAGTAAACAACCATGGAATGAGTTGTTGAAATTTGCATTCTTTTGTTGTTCTTTAGCTTTTTGTTTGATGTATAACATCTTTACACATTTGTTGTTTCATAAACTCACACACATTAATTAATGTGGTTCTCAGCCACTTTATACATTTCTGTAAACATTCTCGAAGGTCCATACAGTTAAACACACACAACTTTCACAGGAAACTCTTCATACCTGATTATTAACAAATGCAGAGAACAGTGTGTATAGTTTTATTCTGTTGTCCTGTATGCCATCACAAGATATGTCAGGTGATCATCACAACTGGTTTGGTCAGGACTGACAAAACATTGCTGGTATGTACACTTTCACACTGGACTCAGCTGTGCTGTTTATATTAGGTATTACATACGCAACTGTTATTTTTTAAAACCATGCCTAAAATTGTCATCAGTTATTTGATGAAGTATTCTTCTCCATAACATCTGATATGTGGCACAACTCAATAAATAGCAAACTTAAAGATTGTTTCTTGATTTTTCCATGTGCTCCAGAATGTGCTGTTTATTGCTCAGCTTACTTATTAGTTGAGCTGTGAAGCCCAGTGTCATGTAAAATTTGTTCTTCATTGTAAAGGTACTGTATGATAGACAGTAAACATGTTGGATTTATAAAATATGAAAAGAAATATATGTATTCTATATAAATATATGTATTATCTTGTTTTTTATTGTAAGAAACAATAAACTGAAATATTTCGTCGGGAACTTTTTTAATCTCCTCCCAGTTATTTTACAGATTTTGTTTGTTCTCAAAATCTTCAAAGGTGGGACACATGCACATTATTCTGATAGGTATTGGTTAAATTCATCTTTTTCTACAGTATTTCAGAATGGTTCATTGATAATTAATTATAAAAGCAAAAACTGTAAACCTAATGTGATGATATGAAAAGGAGTAACGTTGGCACCTAGCATTGCATCCGTAGCATTTCTTGTTAAATTTACGTTTTATTCCAACTACATATAGAATGTGAGACTAATTTCGACAACAATTATGGATGTGATTGTATCAAACCCCATATCCAATTATAGAATAATAATTAAAAAAAAGAACAGGCAAAGTAGTGAATATCACTTAACTTCTATGACCACTCTATCTTGCACAAGCAATAGTGTTGGTCGGAAATTTCATACCTTCTTATTGTTGCGAAGTAGGTTTGTCGTTCACAGTGTCCTCTTTCCCAATTATTAGTTTAATTCAATTCTATAGGAAACGGGAACATACTTTTTTAAAACATTGAAGGGACGTTTTAGGTTACTTTTCTAAATGAAAGTTGAAAAAATTTAAATAACATTTTTTATCCTCAGTTTGGAAGACACGTGCAAATATAATTTGAAAGGTCTTTTTTGAAAATGTGTTTCAGAAAAGATAGAAATGTTTAAAATGAGTGTAAAATTCAGATTGAAAGTACAGATATATTGAAAATATTATCTGAAGACAAAGTTGCAGAAACACTGTGTCCAATCAGTTCTAGAAAGGCCAGTGAAAGTAAAAAGAAAATGGAAAGACATCATGTGAAAATGAATAGGCATAACAGTACTAACGTCTGTGGTTTTGAAATTGCTTTAGAAGATTTTCTTGAATCTGATCTCTGGTATTACCATCTATGAATCCATGTTATATATCACCATATACGTATTACAAAGAATGATGTTATTATTCAGTTGATAATGAGGTGAATATTTTACCCTGCGATAAATGTGCTCATTTAGAATTAGTTATTGCCTATAATAGTACTTCTAATGAAACTTACTAGTGGAAATGTGGTCATAACGAGAAGGGCATTCTTCTTAAAGATCCAAATTAGAAAGTTAAAGATTTCGATATATTTTATACAACAAGGCAGGGACTTGTTGAATTTATGTAAAAACAACAACAAAACATACATGTATAAAAGTTAATTTAATTTTGGTAATCCAGAGTTGTATAATGCATACATATATGTTGTGTTATTTGTGAATGTCAAATGTTATCAAACTGTCAACTTGTCAGATAATTTATCCCTTGAATAAATTTAGAGAACACATCCAAACTTGTAAAAGAATGGAAAACACTGTTTTTTTCTTTACGTATTTAAAAAATTACGTTTTCAAGAAGTTATACTTTATATAGATATTGATAAGTTATATTTAAACAACAAATACGCTAATTAAAGATCGAAAATAAAAAGGAGTAACTTGGATGCAAAAAGTATTATCCTATAGTACCATCAAATATTGAGAATTTTATAAATGTACATTTAACTTTCCGTATTATGCAAAGTGGATGAATAGATAAATTTGTTTTACTGACAGTTAAGAGACATACAAAACCAATCAACATTGCAGGAATTAAGGTATGGTGCATGTATACTTGATTTTGGTTGAAAAGTATATCTTGTTATGATAAACAATAAACATGTTGGATTTATAAAATGTAAAAAAGTATTTTCTTTTTTTTATAGTAAGAAACAACAAACCGAATTCTTTGTGAAGAATATTTTTATTTTTATCATATTTATTTTACAAATGTTTTTCTTAAAATCTTGCCAGCTTGGATCTATATCATAAAACTAAAAGCCACTCTTTATCGTATATTTGAGTAAAATACGAATATTTTGTTTTTCTTGGCTTGCTTCCACGAAATCACAACATGAGAAACAGTTGAACCTAGACCTACAATAAGAAGGTTGTACAAAGACTGTTTCGACAGTGTGATCAATATTGCATATATTATAACGATGACAGATGTAGACGCATATCCAAATAAATATTATTTGGCATATTAATAATATTATATATATATATATATTAATAATATTAATGGCATTTTTGTTCATAAAATTTTGTAATAGAGCGATTTATTATAACATTTGTTAGATATGACCTTTTATGTTCATACGAGGTCTGTTCAAAAAATACGCGGACTGACGTCATAAAACAAAATGTACTTTATTTAGAAGTTACAGGTCTGAGACCCCTTCAAAGTACTCTCCTCCCCAACGCACACACTTATCCCAACGGTGTTTCCACTTGTTGAAACAGTCCTGGTACGCTTCTTTTGTAATGTCCTCCAGCTCCTTCGTCACATTTGCCTTAATCTCGGGAATCGTCTCAAATCTTCTTCCTTTCAAGGGTCTTTTGAGTTTGGGGAACAAGAAAAAATCGCAAGGAGCAAGGTCAGGTGAGTAGGGGGGTGGGGAAGAACAGTGATCGAGTGTTTGGCCAAAAACTCACGAGTTCTGAGGGCTGAATTTCGCAGCAACGCGGTCCATCTTCAATTTTTCGGTCAAAATCTCGTAACAAGATCCAACTGATATCCCACACTCTTCAGCAAGCTCCCTGACAGTCAGGCGCCGATTTGCTCGCACCAGGGTGTTGATTTTGTCGACGTGTGGGTCGTCAGTTGACGTGGAAGGACGTCCAGGACGCTCATCATCTTCAATGGACTGTCGACCATCCTTAAAACGTTCATGCCACTTGAAATATGCCGTACGCTTCATAGCAACATCACCGTAAGCCGTGTTAAGCATAGCAAAAGTTTCAGTCGCAGATTTTCCAAGTTTAGCACAAAATTTCACAGCAAATCGTTGCTCCTTCAGGTCATTCATTCTGACATCCGCCAAACGAAAAATCGCACTTCACTTAAAACCGCGTAGCTAATACACAAATGAAGATATCTGCAATCGGGAAATGGCGTCGTAATCAGCTGATCTGTGCGAACCTAGCAACACCAAGCGGATTCCCCTGGAACCAACTGGAGCCGCGCAATTCAAACAGTCCGCGTATTTTTTGAACAGCCCTCGTATTCAGAGTTAAGGTATAGTGAAATATAAAGGTGATTTTGATTGTAAGGTTTATTCTGTAATTATGGAAAGTAAACAGCTTGGATTTATAAAATGTAAAATAAAATATGTATATTTTCTTGTCTTTTATTGTAAGAAATAATACTTTGAAACATTTTGTCAAGAACTTTTTATGGTCATCACACTCTTCAAGGGTTTTTATAGCCCAATTATTTGACGAAAGGTAGATTTTATAAAACTCACGGCGTTTATATTTTTAGGTATTACATACGCAACTCTTGTTTTTTAAAACCATGCCTATAATTGCCATCTTTTATTGTACCATGTTTCTACACAGGTGCTTTTTTCTACACCTCTAACAGGGAGTGATATGTTCTAATTTTACTTTATAGTACTCACACATCTATATACATATTTATACTTGTATAGTACAAGTATATATGCTTGATTCATGTTACCTTGTCGAAATTGGGTCATGCCCATGTGGTGCGAATTAAGGAGATCTTGAAGGGATTTTATAGCAAGCTTAATTCTTTCAGGGGGTGTTGCTAATTGGTATAATATTATACCACCAAGTAACATATCTTAGTGTTGAGGACGTATCCATATGAATGAGAAATAAATTATGTTAATGCCCTCAACATTTCGTTACATTTATATGACCTTCTAGAAACTGGGTCAAGGTTATGTGTGCTTACTTCTACTTCCAAAGAAGCATCTTAACTACTATAGTCTGTCATTTGATGATAAGGCAAGGTATGCTGGTTTGTTTAGTTGAATTTCGCACAAAGCTACTGGAAGGCTGTCTTTGCTAGCTGTTCCAAATGTAGAAGTAATAAACTATAGGAAAGACAGCTAGTTAAAACCATCCACCATCAAATATTAAGATACTCATTTTTACTCAAGAAAAGTGAGATTGACGTTTATATTGTATCGCCTCCACTGCTGAAAGGACGGGAGTGTTTAATAACAGGATTTAAACCCACGACCTGTTGACTGTGACTCAAACACCCTAACCATGATAACACAAACACAGAATGAAATATTTCAATTCTAAACGTTTCAATAAATGTACTAAAGAATTAAAGAAATTCCAGCAATACTGTCAAAAGAAAGATGTAACTAAAAGTGATGGCTTCAAATGTGCCATGAAATACAATCATTTCAGCAACACAACTTTGCTGAAATTCAAAAACTATGTAGCAACAGATTGTTTTTGAATTTCGCGCAAAGCTACACGAGGGTTATCTGCGCTAGCCGTCCCTAATTTAGCAGTGTAAGACCAGAGGGAATCCAGCTAGTCATCACCACCCACTGCCAACTCTTGGGCTACTCTGTTACTGACGAATAGTGGGATTGATCATACATTATAACACCTCCACGGCTGAAAGGGCGAGCATGTTTGGTGCGACGGGGATTCGAATGCCTTAACCCACCTGCCCCTCCTGGGCCTGTAGCAACAGAAAAATGGCAATATTTTGTAAGAAGAATATACAGTATTGATTATGATGAAAAGAAACACAGTGACGAAAATTTTAAAATCTTGGCAATTAGAAAAATCTTAGAATTTATATCGATAGTGTTTTTGGGTTAGTTCCTGCTAACTGCAAAAAAGAACTATTTGAAATACCTGAAAACAATTCAGAATGTAATTTTGTAGTGATTATCTTTTTAGTGATGTTGCACAAGCTATTAAAGAAAGTTGTTTATTTTATGTGTGCTTTCTCATAGCAAAGCCACATCGGGCTATATGCAGAGTCCACCGAGGGGAATCGAACTCCATGATTTTAGCATTGTAAATGTGTAGACTTACCACTGTACCAGCTTGGGGCTTTTTTTTTTTTTTTGCATTTCTTAGTTGATAACGCAACAGATTACTCGAAAGCAAGAACAAATTCCATTGGTTTTTAATTATCTACATTAAATATACATTTTGTGGCATATAACTAATACAAAAAAAGAGAAACGTAGTATGATTTATATTATACATGATTAATGGTTGGGGTTTGGATTGAATTTCGCGCAAAGCGACACCAAGGCTATTTGCGTTAGTCGTCCCGAATTCAGCAGCGTAAGACTAGAGGGAAGGCAGCTGGTCATCACCATCCACCGTCAATTCTTGGGCTACTATTTTACCAACAAATAGTGGGATTGATCGTCACATCATAACGCTCCACGACTGAAAGGGCAAGAATGTTTGTGACGGGGATTCGAACCCGCGACCTTCCAATTACGAGTCGAGTGTCTCAACCACCTGGGGCCTAATGGCTATGAATATAAATGGAATGTAGATGTTAAACTATTAGAAAAAGATGTTTTAAATAGAGAAAAATTAGCTTTAAAACAAAGTACATATACTTTGTTATACGTGTATGTCCTCGACGTACATAGATCCTCTCCTCCCCTTCTCGGGTCGACACGCACGGCAAACATGTGGGTGGATGTTTAGATTACAGAGGATGTAAACTGAAAGAACAGAACCTTCCCTGGGAGGTTCCTTCACCACGTACAGGAATCCACACCGAAGGGAAATATAAAAGAAGCAAATAGACTTTTCAATACCACTACGACCTTTGCAGTTCCTTAACCAGTATTTTACAAAAGGGTTAGGTGCAATATACAAAACGTTTTTGTTGCAAGCTGGAAAGAGAATAATAATAAGATGAATTATAAATGGGTCGTTTTGAGCAGATGTTATTTTTATTGTAAATCTAATTTGCTAGCTTTTTTGAATTGTTATACGTGTATAGCCTTAGACGTCCATAGTAAAGATATTAAGGAATTGTTTGAACTGAAACTTTACTGTTTGAGGTGCTTTCGATCGAACGTCCTGTTAAGGTTTTGTGCAGTATCTTGCTATCCGTATTATTAACCACTATCATGTTGCATGACAATTAGTTATCTGGAATACCAGTAAGATATGATATTCTTCTAAAGTTATACAAACATTACAATCAATATAGGAATTCACACAGAGGGGCGGAAGCAAAACCTTCATTTCGGTGAGGATACACCGTCTATCAGTCTTAACTTCCATTCGCCAGTCTCACATAAAGAAATCAAATAAAGTAAAGGAATAACAATAAAAATTAAAATTATAATAATAAATATGGAAATTAGAAGAGCAAGATGTAGGTGACCAAGCTCACGATGTCCAACTTCTAAATTACCCTTTACTGCCCACAGACAGTTGTGGACTACCCTCCAAAGTAAAGAAGAAAATAATTGAATAATAAAAATATGATATTATCACTTGAGGATAAGTAAGTTAAATAAACTTACCTCCTATAGTTAACATTTCAACCCCAGTTATGTTAGAAAAGCACTAACTAGTAGCATAGTAAACGAATTATACTAGTATGAAGGGTCTCATCCAGTCATCTAAATTAACTAGAACTCCTCCCAACCACCCCATTTGAGTCAACTGTAATTATCATGCTCTATCTAACCAAGCCTTTATATGCGGTAAGGTTTACACCCACATAAAATAGTGCCAAGTTGTTAAATGACCTTATTCACAACTAAAAATAGTTATTTGAAATTTAAAGTAAAATTTATTTAATTTTTATTTCTTTATACCTCTTTAATACATTCTTATATTTGTTACAGAATAATTAAATAATTTTGTTTATTAAATCTATTAACTATTAATTGTTGTATCAGTATTTAAACATTACTGATAAAATATTGTGATTTATTACAAATTTAACATTATCTGAATAATCGCGAAGTTATAATATTGGGTTGAGGAATAATTCGTGAACGTTTTTTCAAGTTAAACAAATATATTCATAAATGAAACACTTTCGCAAAATATTTCATGTCATTTGGTAGATAATTTTTTGCTCTAATAGATGGTGTGTTTGATTTTCATATGTCTTTAATTTTTGCTTTCATTTTCAGCTCATTAAATGGACTGTCAAGTGGACAAAATCGAGCATTTTCGACACCATCTGCTTTTCGCATTTAATTTCTTGCAATTTCGTTTAAAACAATGCATACTATATACCTAGGTATTACATGAAATAAAGTATCATAATAAATGTTTTGGGTGTAATGTGTTCATGCATTGAAGTATTGTATAGTCTTGCATGTAATGCTTGAATGAAATTATTTAAAAACGCTCACGAATTATTCCTCAATCTAATATTTATAGCAGAAGGGTAAGGCACATTACTATTAAAGAGAGGGTAAACCCTAACTTCGAAAGTCAAAATATTTTTTATCAAAAATATGTTACATTGATATCCTTATCAATTATTTTAATTTCTAAATGTAAATAACATGCTTCTGTATTAGATACTGAAATATTTTCAATTTCTAATTATACTGGATAAAGAGTGCTAATAAAATTATTTATTTCAGGATTATTTATATTAATTAAATCATCTATATATCTAGATTTTTGTAGTTTTCAATAAACCTATTCAAATAAATATAAATTTGCTATAAAAGTAGAATAATTAGCTCCCATTACTTGTTTAACAACCTGGTTATTGAAAAAAATATACAAGTATTGTAAATACAGAAACTTAATATAACTTTTATGTTCTTGGAACTAAATTTTCTTCCAGTTTTGTGAAAGAATAACAGAATTGTTCCATTAACGAACTTAAAATAACGATTAAGTCTTTTAATAGAATTGTAGCGTACAATGTGATGAAATCAAATGTTTGAATATTCTTTATTTGTTCACAATTTCCTAGATATTTTAAAATGGGTTGATTATTATTGTTAGCACTTATATTTTTAATTTTATTAAGTAAAATGTTAAGTAATTTATTTAATAGAAAGGCCGTTTTTTTTTTCGGGGTATTGAGGTATCTGTGCTCTGCGTACCAGAGTACTGAAAGCCAGTTTTTAATACTGCAAATCCGCAGACACGCCGCCGTGCCATTGAATTGTGGCCAGTTATTTAATAATTGTTTTTATTGAATTAGAAATAAATCTAAATTTATTGGAGATGTAAACAGAGTGTGAATAGCATAAAGAAAACGTAAATCTACATAAGCATTTTGTTTAGAATAAAGTTTATTTTAAGCTTTACTGAAATTATTAATTACTGTATCTTTAAATTGGTAATAAGTTTAAATGTTTGTGTACTATTGATTTATCATAATTAGTGGATAATGTTTTATATATATACAAATGATACTAGTATTTCAGTTTGTCTTATCAATGAGACCCACAACATTTTTCTTGCAATTCTTGAATCTTATTTTTTACCTGATGTAACGATAAATCTGTATGTTATTTCTTTAATTTTATACGGGATAACTTTTTTTTTTAAGTAGATACGACTTCCATTCTATACCAATTTTCTTTAAATATGTGATATATATATATATATGCTAGACACATATAAAATATACAAATAGAATATAGGATAAAGTTGAAGAAATGATTGCTAAAAAATATACAAAACTGCTGGCAAAGTTTGACTACTAACCTTAAGTTTCGTTAAAACTTGGTATTTCTAGGTCAAAACCCCATTTCATTTATTTTCAGAAAAATGGCACAGTCTCACAAGAAATTAACTGATACATAGGGAGTGTGTCGGGTTAACCAGACAATTAGACACCTAATAAAAATGAGAAGTTAGGCATGTAGACATCTAATAATTTGAAGAGTGTTATTAAATCTTCGCAACATACTTAAAATATATGCGGAGTAAATAAAACTCGTACTGTAGTAGGCCTAGATATACACGGGTCACGTAATGGAGAAAATTCGAACTGGTAACATAATACTTGGGTGAGGCTTATTAATTATGTGTATTATCTATATACGTCTTGTATTTACAGCTGCCTTTTTGTCTGTTTATACACGGCAATTATTCTTACTTTTTCATACTATTTTCTTACCCATCAGGAACGACTCTCATTGAGACGTTCCTTATTCAAAACTCTCTCATTGTTTTTCTTATATTCGTACTTTAAAACTTTGTTCTGCTATAGTATTCGGGTCCAACAGAAGAGTTTCAAATCTGCAATTCAATGCAGTTTCAAAAAACGCTAAGAACAGAACAAAATTAAATGGGTAACAGATGAAAAGAAGCAAATTCATATGTATAGATGAAATAAGATTGTTTTTTAATATAATGCATAAATACAGGTTAAGTAGTTAGTACACAGGATCACCTACAAGAGGTGCTTTCGAATAATTGACTATTATTCTTCAGTAGAATAATGGGTTATATTTAACGGGTGCGGTGAAGGATATAGGCTTGGATGTCGATGTCACGTAAACAGGATCTGCATTTAATAAGTTGGTCCTGAGAACTAGCCAATCATAACCTAGAGTTTTTTGCGTCAAGTATAGTTTTGTGCAAAAGGGGTGTGTTAAAGTTCATAATAGTTATAAGAATTATTAACTAATTGCTATAATGATAAAATCAAAATTAAATAACAGCAGCAGGCGGTGGGAAATTGAGAAAATAATAATGCAGCTCAGTGTATTGGAAATCAAACCAAAATATAGAGCTATATTAATTCCTCTATTCCTAACCGCCTTTTGCCGTTATTTAATTTTATTACTATTGCTTATTTTATCTTTATAGAAATTAGTTCACAATTCTTATAACTTTTACCAAAGTGGTTGGTTTCTATATTCATTTCCTAGAAACTGCTTGCTATAGCTAGAAAAAAATAGGTATCCATTAGACAGATAGAACCTATAATTCAATTAAAACCATGACTGAAATTTAAAGGTCCTAATGAATTATCTCAGATTTTTAGATGTAAAACATTCTGCATCCATAATATCTTTATATACTTCTGTTTTAATTTGTACAATAAACAGATTCATCAATAATCTATTTCTTAACAGAAGTACCACAAAAATTAACAAAATTAATTAATTAATCAACAAAAAAAATAAAAGATTAATAGGTGATAATTAGCAGCTCAAGCTTTCAGTCAATTTTAATTAAAGTTTTTTCAGTACTAATCCTTATTTTACATATTGAAATAATCAAATTTATTTATGTTTGTTAGTTGCAGATTAATTTTTCTACATTAAGCAAATGAAACGAATCTCATTTATTACTCATTTATGAAACATCAACAGAAATAGGATATCTTTTGCACTTTATCAGATTGTGACTGTTAGTATATTTGTTCTAAAATTTGGACTATATTTCATATACTTAACAGGTTTCATAATATAAACCATACAAGTTTTCATGCATTTATTTAGTTCAGTTATTTTTGCATCTGGTAATACATAAAATAAGATGTACTCCATTAGTGTCATTTTTTCTTTTTTATAGTTCGAACTTTAGAGCTGTGTGCCAGTTTTAGTATTAGAGAGAAAAAAAAAACCATATTTATAAATTTAAGTTTTAGTCTATTCGTAACTTTTGATGTTTGAAGAATCTTATTATTTCTATAGCACGGGTATTACTTTTCTGTTTTTGAGTAAATGAAGAACTCGGGTAATTTAAGAAGTGTACAAGCAAATGGTTGAACAGTTTTTGCATTTTTAAATTCATTACACTCTAATATTAAATTTACTCATGAGATTGAGGCAAGTTGTCTTTTCTTAATGCCATGGTTAGTAGGGTTAATAATACTTTTAAAACTAAGGTACTTAGGAAAGAAACACATACTGTTCTTTACTTGAATTGGTCATCATTTCATCACAAATTCAAAAATATGGACTCTTCAAATTTTATTGGCCACAGCAAAAACTAATTAGTTTAAAAAAGAGCTGATAACAGTGTGTTATTTGAAAAATGTATTGGTGGAAAGGTACGATTATCCTATTAGAGTGATTAGAAAATACTTAAGAACTAATAGGTTGACAGACAAAAGAAAATTAATTCAGCTGGTTTGGTTTATTTGATAATTCCTTATATACCTGGCTTATTAAATATGATAACAAAGAATATGGAAAGAAATAGATAGGCTGTATAAGCTTCTAATTGTTGAACAGTTTTTTGTTTTGTTTTTACCAGGAAAAATTTTTTAATACAATCTTAAACATAATTAAACAAGCTATAGTTGAAAAAGTAGTTTATAATGTACAGACTGTGATAATCTCTATACAGGAGAGACTGGTAGGAATTTAAGTTCTAGAATAGCAGAACATGGACGTGCTTTATCATGTTAACCAATATTTTAAGGATATAGAACACTGATGTAAAACTTAAACTGTTAAAACTACATGTCAAGAACCTAATATTAATAATTGTAAATAAAATAAGTTTTTTTAAATAAAGGAAACAAATCTATAATAAATATAAAGAGTTTTGTTTGTTTTGAATTTTGTGCAAAACTACACAAGGGCTATCTGCACTATTTGTCCCTAATTTAGCAGTATATGACTAAAAGGAAGGCAGCTAGTCATCATCACCCACTGCCAACTCTTGGGCTACTCTTTTATCAATGAATAGTAGGATTGACTGTCACCTTATAATGCCCCTATGGCTGAAAGGGCGAGCATGTTTGATGTGACAGGAATTCAAACTTGTGACCTTCACATTACGAGTCGAGTGCCTTTACCATCTGGCCATGTTGGGTCAACATAATGAGTAGGTTTATGCTTAGGATAAGTTTAAAGTTCTGTTTGCAACATCATCAGTGGGTATATTTAATTTTTATGTTTAGTTGTACCAAGTACATGAAATGAAGCTATGTTAACAATAGCAAAATATTATTTTATATATTTTTCTATCCCATTTTAGTTTTCTGAATTTTTAAAATTATTTAAAATAATCTGCTTTTCATGTCAAAATATGGGAACATTACTTGAATAACTATTTTTTATAAAACTAGTTAAGACCTATTTTGGAGATTATAGTTTTAATGACTATTAAAGGTTTCCTTTGTTGTTGTTGTTGGGTTTGTTTTTTTCTCCCCACTAGCGGCATTATTAGCAGATGTACTCTGAATAAGAGAAAATATAATACATTTATATGCATGCGTGTATGTATGTACCAAACATTCTTAACTGTTCTTCATCCCGTCACAACATACAAATGTATGCAAGGTGATCCACATGCAATAAAAGGACATTTCTGAATGTGAATATGCACATTACAGGTCAGAAACCTGTTATAGTCAGTTGTTAAGGCAACAGAGAAAACTAACAAAATGTACCAAATACATGGCAAACGATGTATTTACAGATATTCACAGACTTGCATGTTATATATAAAAAAAAAATATATATTTCATCATATAATGTAGCATTTAAAATTGCACAACTAATTAATAGGTATATTAATTTCATCAGCAATGAGATAAAGTGAGTTAGTTGAAAATACCCTTGCAGAAAGCTGTACATATTTAGGGTTTGTTGGTGTGAATACCATTTAGATGTTTAACTTTATTTCAAATTGTCAGAGAATAAGACTCATTCATCTTTTATTTCAAATACATTTAGGCAAAATTATTAAAATATACTTATACATTAAGTACTGACATGTATATTACAAATGATTTTGAAAGAAACTACATTTCTGTCTTTAGCTTAGAACCATCTTCTATCACTAGTAGGTTTTTTGTAATTTCTAAAAATTGGTTCACAACAAAGACTATATTGACTTTGTCTTCATTTATGGCTGTATCAACCAGAAATGACTGGACAATATTCTGTAAACAATCTCTCCAATGCATTATAAGTTCAGCTTCTCTTTGAGAACAACTGAATCGAAGACGCTTCTGGTTGTCAATCTTCAATATGACATTATTTTCTGCATCACTTTCACTAAGGCCTGCTGGTGATGGCTAATAGGTTTAAAAACACATTAGCTTTCATAATTATCTTTTTTGTGTTAACTGCTTACGTATCTACAAACATAGCCTACAACATATTTAATATTTTACAGATCTGGTATCAGCAATAACTATCTTCACAACTCAAAATATTATTTATAAGAACATTCAAAGAACAGACTTTAGATTATGTTAATCTGAGAATACATTATTATATAGGATGAACTGTGCTGAGAATTAACAGTTTATTTTAAGAGATCAAAATATATAAGATACACAATTAAATAATATTAAAGCATTAGGTAAAATACGTTTAACTCTCCTAAAACATACTTTAATAACCTGATCTTCACATATACAACATTTTTTTCATATAATTTCTTTAATTAAAGTGTTTTATGATATGAATAAAACGTGAACACAGGACTGTAACACATCTGCTTCTATTTATCTATAATCAGTTAACAAAGTTACTTACATGATGTATTTCAATTTTTTCTCCTCCAAACAGTAGCAGTGCCATATTAGGTATGCAAGATAAGTCTCTGACAAGAATCATCCCCCTCTCTTGTGATCTCATGCTGTTGAAATAAATAAGCCAAGGACTTGGTAATCCACCTATTTCTTGGGATATCACAGATTCTTTCTGGATACATGCAGGCTTACCGTTTCTGAGTAACAAAAAATATCGTCATTCTTTCAAGAAACAACTTTGTTTAATGACATGAAAAACTGTAAGGATGAACAACAGGAAATTACATCAAAGTACTACAGTGATAATGGTAGGACCTAGGTTTATGATTTACGAAGCTGCTATTAGGACTAGCTTACTGCTTTATTATTAGGTTATGTCAGAGATAGAAATAATGAAATAAAATTATATTCACTCAAGAAAAAAAGTTATCTGGAAAATTACATTCCCAAGTATTGTTGCTTTTCCTCATATATATTATATTTAAATACATGCAATAATTTTTGTTAGTCATAATTCAAAGAATACAGATAAACTACACATTAGCAATCACGAAAGC
This sequence comes from Tachypleus tridentatus, assembly GCF_004210375.1. Taxonomy (NCBI): domain Eukaryota; kingdom Metazoa; phylum Arthropoda; class Merostomata; order Xiphosura; family Limulidae; genus Tachypleus; species Tachypleus tridentatus. Next base: position 136,877,296 of record NC_134834.1, read on the forward strand.
AAACTAAAATGAAATTTCTCAAGCAATGCTAATTTCATTGAGAATGTTGTATTTCAGTCTCTGTAGGTTCATTCTTTAATACAAGTGCAGTCTACATATCTATTTCATAGTGCTACTAAAATTAATATTTTATAATATTACAGGTAGGGTTTAAGTATACATCTTTTAAGCGTGCTCCTAGGAGGGCTAGGTTCATGCTTTACATAGGTACTAATAGGGATAACTTATTATTCTACAGAGCTATTAAATGGGCTACTTTAATGCTTTACAATGTTACTCTAAAGGTTAGGTTAATTCCTTACAATGCTACTTAGTAATACCTAGTTATATGCTTTACACTGCTATCAGCACAGTTAGATTCATTTTTTATAATAATACTAGCAGGGCTAGGTTCATACTTTAGAGTGCTACTAGTATGGTTAAATTCATGCTTTACTCTGTTACTAATAGGGTAAGGTTCATGATTTTACAGAGCTACTAGCAGGGTTAAGCAGATATTTTACAGTACTATTAGTAGAGTCTAAGTGTATGCCTGACAGAGTTACTAGGATGTTTAAGCTCATGATTTACAATACTTTAATTTATGATCATGTGATATGGTTAGCTTGAGCTAATCTTGAAATTTATTTATATTTTTTGCCTATTTTTCTTATATAACCTCAAATGTTTCTAATTTTAGTTACTTTAATAAACAAAAACAGGATATTAAATTGAAAAATATATACAAGTAACAAGAAATTTTTGGCTTAATAAGAGCTGAAGTGTATCTCGGTAATTTGTACGAGATTTTATTTACTTAGCACTAGCTTTGTTCATACTGTGTTGATTCTCTACAAAAGCATTAACATTCATTTTAGAATATAAAATTGTATTGGGCACTAGAATATAACATCTCAGAACTACTATATTAGTAGTTCTTGGACCAACCTTGTATAGAGTAAGATTAGAGAAAATAACAGATGAAATTAGTTTTGCTGAAACAAATATGTTTCATAGTTTACACAAATGACATTTTCAGATGAAGAAAACTATTTTTATTCTTAACAGGAAAATCACTCTGCACTTGGAACAGTCAAAACTTCAGTATTCAATGATTATTGGAAGTTTACAAAATTTTGTGAGGATACACAAAACATATTAGAAGTTGTAGTATGGAAACTAAAGATTAATGTTGCATCACACATTTGACTGATTTGACAGAGCTCAGAGAAAGTGTTGATTAAATTTTGAATGCTACTTTGTAAAATGTCACACTTTAATCTTGCAGTGTATAAAGAGTTCAATGGTAATAACATTTTCCATATATGCAAGTACTTTTTTCTGTTTTCAATCAAAATGAAGTTAATAACTGAAGTGATAATCCATTCTATATTATTTGTAAATAAACTTCTGATTCCAGAATTGTATATTTGATGTGAAAAATAAAATTAGTTATTCACATTACCCTACATTTGCAAAATGACAAAATTATTAAATAAGAAAATAACCACTCACAGAGTCATGGGAGTAACTGCATCCCACTTGATTCTTCCTCGCTGAAGATCTCCTTTTTGTAAATGCAGAACATTGGGATAGAGAGCTGCAACCATAACACCCATAACCATGGCAACATTATTACAGTACTGATTGTGATCCTGATTTAAGTCTTCACAAGAATCCACACTATCCACAAGGCAAGCATCATACAGATGCTCTGAAAAGACCCGCTTCAAACCTGTAACAGTAGTCAAATAACACGACAGCTTTATTACCACTGTGATCAAAATAACACCATATTTCAAAATGTAAAAAAACAACAACACATTTTTCATTCAGTCAAATAGTATGGACAATTTAAACAAAAATGTAATAATTGTCCAAAGGAAATGCAATTCCCTTAACACAGTTATAAATCTCCTTAAAAAAAGTTTATTGGAAAGCAACAGTTTAATTCATACTGTCCAATCATTATAATGCAAACACAAAATTACTGGTTCTGTTGAATTATACTATTATGACAGATTTATTGGCTCCAGTAATGCCCAACTAAAAAAAGTAGGTGTAAGCAAGGTGCATCAGAATCAAAATTTTTTATAGTAAATTCTGGTTTATGTATATGCATATGTATACAAACATTTTAAAATTGAACTATTTCCTCTCCAAACTAAGATTTTATATACAAAAACAGAAATTACAGCTAGATTTGACTTTCATCCACCAGAGGGCTAAATTCATCTATAAATTCTACTTTCTTAGGAATCTTCAATGACGTACATTAGTACTTACTGATAATAATCTACCATAAAATGTTAAATGCATCAATTCAAAGCTTTTGTGACAATAATACTTACTGTTACCAGTCTCAAGCATTTACAATTAATGTTTTTTTACATTTTACTCAATAATTCAAATGGAGTTCAACATAAATTAACCTAAAATGTTTTCTATGTTCTCATTCTTAGTATTAAATGTTGCATTACAAGTGTTTAACAGACTGTTTCACATGCAACTGCTACTTTAGAAACTCGGTGGTCATTATGAATAAATTAAATGATCATCAGTAGGACCATACCTTTGGTAAAATTCAAATTAGATGGACTGACTAAATTTTTTTTACAAAATTCTGATGTTAATTCTTCCTTCCTCCAGGTCTTGAACAAGTTTGCTAATGCAATATGGTCACTTCCCACAGTGTGATCAAACTTCTTCTTCACCTGATATCCGACAACACAATAGCATAAAGTTTTAGACAAGTAAATATATAAGTAACAAGCTCTTTCATACATCCATGAAATAACACCAAACACACTTAAAATTTATAAACAAGTAATGCAATTTCTGAAAGATTATTTAACCATGGAAATTATATATAACATTAATTGTGAAACATTTAGTTTAGTTTAAACTCTTTTAAAGTAATTATCTTAAACCACTTAAAACATTTATTCTTTTAATTTAGTTAACCAATTTAAAATAATGAACAAGAAAAATCAGAGTAACTATACCTCACATATCACAGCTTTATTTTCTAAATTAGTTACGAATGGATCCCTAGTGGAGGACAGAAGTGCAGCAATGGTCAAAACTGTGTCAACACATCTACAAAGAAACAAACTGTTCCATTCAGTTTTTACATACTTTGCTGCATATCAGATGTTGATACAACAATTGAAATTAAAACACAGTATGATGTAAAAATTTACATTTTACAGAAATTACTAAATATGGGAATTTTATATCCTCAGTAAAGAAGGCCTTTCTGAGGCAACAATGCATACTGTTATAAAGATGTGTGAGTCAGTCATACTGTATGAACTCTGTTTATACAACTTAAGGCACAATATAACAATATATATCATAAAATTTTCCTTCTTTTGAAAGTAGACTATTTACACACTTGAGGTTTATCACAAATAACATAAGTATTAAAATGATTTAAATCATTAAATAAACTAACCTTTAAAAAAAACAACCCAGCATGTGTCGCATCACACTTGATTTCTCTAAATAGAAGTCAAAAGCCAAAATTAATTTATCCAGATAGAATACTTTGATTACTCTTTGTCCATTATGATTTTAGTGACAGGGGTGCAAGGGAGCAATGAGAAGGGGTGCCATAAAACCTTAAGTATTGGTGGAGTAAGTATAAATTAAATATGTAGTGTGGGATCACCTAGCCTACAGTAAATGCATAAAATTCATCACAAAATTAAAGATATCCATTCAGTTTTAAATAATTTCTGATATATCACTAACATTTTAAATACAAAATAAACCTCTTACCAATGGAGACTTTAAGTTAAGAAATCAACAAATATATTTCCAGTTTTGTTGTCTATACATTTCATTTCATACTATCCATATATAGACTAACAACGATATTAAGTTATATTTTTGTTGCTACTCAACATGACACAAAAGCCATTGTTGGAATGTGTCATCAAAATGCACTGGCTTTTCTATATATTAGAAGTTGTTGATCTACCCAATTTTAACGAACAATTATTCTATGGATATGCCACAAATCAAAGTTATGAATGATTTAAATTTTGATTGGTTCATAGAAGAATTTACTAACATTTGACTGCTTCAACAGAATTTTTCTGCCTCATTGTTAGTCAAGCTTGATTTTGCAACATTTATTTATTTATTTATTTCAGTTAGCTACCAAATGTGAAATTAGGATATACTACTGGATGGGAATGGTAGTACTTGCCCATTCATTTTTGTTAGGCTATACTTTAGTATAATCATGAAACCAAGTATACATATTCATTTAAGATCTTAACACTGGTGATCAGTGAAGATTAATAAGTCATGCCACTGTAACATTCATTTGCACATTAGGTTAAGTTTTTAGAGATTTAGAGTTTACACTAAGATTTAATTAATAACCCAATGCAAGCCTATTTACAATGCAAGAACATGAGCACTCTTCAATGAGTCATAAAGCACTTTAACCAGCCTTCCATTAGGTGTTTTGATCCTTTTATTTTAATATCTTTGGTTATGGATATTAGGCATGATTCATTCTTGGACTATACCTTTTTCCAGTATTGAATGGGTTATATCAAGTGGCCTTAAGTTGTTTTGAATAAGTGTTTGAGGTTTCTTCTTAAAATACCCTGGGGAGTATGAACAAGGCAGGATCTAGGAGGATTTGCTTTACACTTGGCTAAAGTTGGTTCCCATGTTCCTTCCTGTTTTTTCCTCTTACCAAATTTTCTTTTGAGGTAAAGGGTAACAGTTTAGTATGTTTAGCAGAGTACTTTTAATTAAGGTATCATGGTGTTCTGATTTTAGGAGTTCTAAAGAGACAGGCAAGATCCACTTGAACCTGTGTTCCATTAATCCTTGAGCAGATGACTAAGTAATTACTAACTGGTGTGTTTCTGAATTCTAACAGACTCAAGTAGGGATCTTGATAGTTTTTTTTTTTTTTTTTAAGCGTTTTTAGAAGATTATTCATAGTTTGCATCTTCTTTCAGCCATACTGTTTGACTGTAGAAAACCAGACCTAGATGTTACATGAGTAAATTCCCATTTGGTAACAAATTCTGTGAACAGCTCACTGTTGTATTGTGGACCATCGTCCAAAACAAATACCTCTGATATTCTTTGATGAGAAAATATACTTTACCAATGGTTTCTTTCTAGAGACAGACTTCAAGTATGTATTATGGGGTGTGCTAAACAAGTCTGTATCAACTCATTGCCATAGCCTATAATGTGTAGGGTGCGACTTCAGAGGTTTTATTCTGATTAATTATTCTGTTTTCTAGACAAAGAGAATACTCTGACATACAATCTTCTATGTGGTTTGACATTCCTGGCCAGTCCAGAATGTTCCTAGTGCATTTCTTACACTTTGGTTGCTATGTATTTTCTGTAGCATTTCTGATCTACAACCTTCTGATATAAGTGTGTTACTCTTGAAGAGCAAGTCATTTGCCACTTGAATTTCATCTATAAAGTCCCAATAACTATTTCATCTGGAACTACATTTTTGTTTAATGGCTATCCCTTTTACAATATCTTTTAAACACTGTAGTGCTTCATCTCTATATGTACTCTTCAGAATTTGTTTTTGTTTTTCTTTTCTGACTGTTTCTCCTTCCTGTTGGGATTTAGGTAAGAAGACATGCCTTTTGAATGTAAAATTTTTTCTTGGTGAACAAAATGCTTCAATTTCCATTTAATGTTATTCAGGTTAAGTCTATTTTCATTGTCACTACATACAGATGTGTTGTAAACTTCTATAGCTTCTTTATTGACTGTGTGTAAGAACAGTGAGGCTTGGAGGGCTTCTTTCTTGTTTCCTTACATCAAGAAATAAATCAAAACATTGTATATAGTTTTTCCATTTGTTGAATAGTTTAATTTATAAACGTAGACTATGTGGAGGTCTCAATTGCTCCATTTCTTCAGATCAGCTAATTTCGTCTGAAACCATGTTATACAGATGTTTGAGAGTCCAGCTGTGTTGAATGAACTCTCTTTAATACACTTAAGAGTGTACTACACCATGGCACATGGTTTGGATATAATACCAACTTCTTGCATTATTCATTGATCTCAAGACTAAAAAATTGTACATGCTAATACATTGTACAACTGATAATAAATATTTGATGATATCACAACTTACATTGCTCACAAACCTTAAGGACAAATTTATATCTGTAACAGCAACAGCAATGGAGTGTATCATGTTTTTATTTAGCACATCAAGAGTAAATGACATGTATTTAAGAGCTACTGCAACAGAAGTGGGATGTACTGTCTTCAATCTCAGTGAAGTGTCTTACATTTACTTCATATATTTAGGGCAACTAATGTATTCAACAAATTATTTGTAGCTATGACTACAACAGTGGGGCATATGCTTTGAATTTACTTCATACAATCAAAACAACTAATATATTTAACAACTGATTTGTAGCTATGTGTAGTGTAACAACAGCAGTGCCATGACTTCTACAAATAATTAACCTTTAGCTACTCTTAATGCCCAATTCTGTAAATAAATAAAGTAATGCTTTAATCACTTTCAAATACTCAAAAAATACATGACATACAAAATCAGTATGTAGTAACATGCTCTTTCACACATGCTATTATACTGTAGCAAACTTATACATTTAACTTGTTCAACTATTTTCCCAGAAGGATTTGTTTAGGAACAAATTTCTTTACAGAAATACTGGCTTTTAGGCAAATTTTAATATTCATGATATAAATGTTTCAAGGCTATTAAAAAAATGTAAACTAACCTTAATATAGTACTGTACACTAAAGCTTTTGATAGTCTTGGATGGGTTGTAAAATGAGCTATTCTTCTTCCTAAAGGTGTAAGCTCTTCATCTTCACTAAGTACACCCAACTCCTCAAGTACTGCTACAGCATGGCTGATATTTTCTGTTGAAGGAGATTCCAGTGCTTGTGATAGAAAATCTCCACTTTTTGTATGTGGACAATAAAACTAGAGAGAGCAAAAAGGAGGGAATAAATGAATGTGTTTTAAACTACTGGTAATAGTTAAAATCACCATATATTTTTAAAACTTTTTTTTTTTATATAAAAGTCCAAGCTAAAATGTAGTTCGAGTTTGTTTATTTGCTAAAAACATTCAGTTATTATTCAAACTTAAAATTAGCAGTTCTTATTGGAGAATTTTAAAATAGGACATGTAAAAAATACATAACCATTTAAGTTCAAATAAACTCACCATCAAACTTTAATTTTAATTATTTTGTTTAAGGACAGCCCAATATTCACTATTATACAAATTGCATTTTATAAACTTGTGAAATTCAATGAATGTGACATATGTAAATCAGATGTTTTCCTTTAAATACATATTATCAATACTATAAAAAATAACTATTTACTTTTGAAATTATTCCTTGTATAGTTTTAAAGATACAGAAATACTGCATCTGTTATCTTCTTAAAAACTCTTGTAACACACAAGTATCTGATTCTACAACGGTAACTCATTCCACAAGCCATTCACCATACTAAAATTATAAAACTCTGAATTGGGGCCTAGCCCTTATCTTCCAAGTTATAATCTTGTTGTTTTTTTTAATATCATTTTATTCAAAATTCAGCACAAAGACATAAAGGACCTTTATTCTATTGATAATATTGTAATCCTCAATAATATCTCTTAACTTTCTTTTCTCAAAATAAAATAAGTTTAACCATATTACTCTATCCAAGTGATATAATCCTTTCATTAAAATCACCCAAAACGCGTGCGCGCGCAGCACACACACACACACACACACAAAATTGTAATAACAAAAATGTATTAGATGATTTTAGGTTTGTAAGTTATCTACACTCAAAATAATGCATTAAAAGAAGTGCTTTTATTTTTCTGAAGCAAAATATAACATTTTATAGTTATTCTAAAATATAACTATTTGGACATGCATAGTTCAAGACTATAAAATAATATTTAGACTTACTTTGCAATCTAGAACAGTTTTTTCTAAGGGAACTCTCAAAATTTCTGCAATGGGAAATTCTCTCAATTCTTCTACAGTTTTCTTATGAAACAGATGAAAGCATTTGCCTGGTTGAACCCTACCAGCTCGCCCTCTTCTCTGTTTCAGGTTAGCTCGTGTAATCCACTCTGTGGTTAGTACAGCTAAACCCTTATTGGGATCATACACCATTTCTTTCTGAAATCCAGGATTAATCACATACACAACATCATTTATGGTAATGGATGTTTCTGCAACATTTGTTGCTAATACAATTTTTCTCATTCCTGCTGGTGGACATTCAAAAATTCGTTGTTGTTCGTTATAAGGAAGACGGGAATGCACAGGGCACAAGAGGTATCTAGAGCTATCAGAAAAAACACTCTTTAACTTCTCAAGCATAGCTCTGATTTCTTGCCAGCCAGGTAGAAAGCACAAAATTGCACCAGGAGGTTCTTTTGAATCAATGTGTTGTACCAAGTCCATGATCAGATCATAATTTACCTTAAGTAAGTCGTAAGATTTACTGTTATTACTTGTCTCCCTTTTTCCTAGTATTTTATAGATGTCTGACAAGAAATACTCGTCAACATTGTGCACAAACCCTGGGACATTAACTATAGGACAATTATCAAAGTATTTAGAAAATAAATCTGCATTTAGAGAAGCACTCATTAAGATAACTCGCAACTCTGGGTTTGATTTAAGCAAACCTTTTAAAAGGATCAATAAAAAGTCAGTTTGAACATCACGCTCATGGACTTCATCCACAATTACATGACTAATTCCCTCTAGAGAAGGATTGGTTTGAAATTTACGCAACAAAATCCCAGTTGAACAGAACAGCAAAGCACCCTTTTCTTGTGGGATCACCTTCTTCAGTCTTACCTGGTAACCAACTGTTTCTCCTGTCTGAAAATATAAAATCTTTTTTTCATAACTAAAATTTAAAATTCTTTATATTTCATTATAAAACAGTTAATGCTTTCATCTTCTTTATATCTTTTTCAGTTTTCACAAATAAATTTCATGATTTTTAAATTTAAGCCAGTAATGTTTAAAAATTATGTTAGAGAAACACAAACTGTTTTTGGACTATAAATCAAGTTAATCAAAGCCATAATTAAGTCATTTTACATCTTCAACAAAACAAGTACCAGCCCATGCTATATTAGGATTAATAATTGTTTAGGTGATCAATTAAAATGTCGTACAATCTCATAACACAAGGGCATATGTAAGAGTAGCTGTTGAAAACTGACATTCTACCCTTTCACACTTAAATGCAAATACATCTTTATTTTAGTATAGTCAGGTGAATATTTAAGTCTTCATGATGATGCTCTGGAGATCAATACCTTGAGATGTAAATAGTCATAAACTTGCATTTATCCTCTCTTAGATTTAAGGATTCATACTACATAACCTATTTCATAATCATAGCCAAGTTGAGGGGTAGTGGTGAAATTTTTTACCTCTCAGTACAAACTAGAAGTTACTTTCCCTTTATGTATGTACAATGAAATTTATCATTGATGTGAACAATCTATAATTTTGGGATACAACACTAAGACTTTGGTCTGACTTAACAATATGGTATGGACATAAGCCAATATGCATGCATCTGCTGTGTAAAAGAAGTACAAATCACGAGTTAATATGTAATGATATATGGTATAAAAAAACTATTTGAAATAAACAATTTTGCTTCCTGTTTAAAACAAAGGTTTACGTCCTTGCTTTACTGTCAGTGTTAATTTTATTCTTTTGCAAAATAATTCTCTTAATCCTCTTCTATCATGATAATTATTGTTCACTTGTTACCTGTGAATAAGACAAAGCATATAAATCTCTTGGTTTAACCACAGTTTTATTAACTGCTTTAGAAGGGCATTGAATGACTTGTATTATGATTATTTAATAATAATAATAACAAGTTTATTTTACAAACTTTTAAAAACTGTTCAGCAATGCCATGTTCACATGCACTAATGATCTATCACAATAAACTCACTTTAAGGAAATAAAGTAACTCCAATGCTTAAGTTTATATACAAACAGTTAGGGCACCCACAAGTTTGAAAATATTATTCCTTTTATATTATTATAATAAAAATATGCACTTTGGAAATAGTTTCAGTGAAAAGAAATAAAGAAGGGGGTTGTTTTATAACAACATACTCGATCTTAAAACATTTTAGATTAGACAAGCCAGTATTTGTACAGTAGATTTCAGTCAGGCTTTCCATCACTCATGGAAACATACCTGTATTATTAAAAAAAAAAAACAACCAACAACAATAGTATTATGGAAAATAGCTACAACCAGAATGCTCCCAAACATTCTGTTTTTGCTTTTTAGGTGTATTAATAAATACAATGTGTGTGCATGTATTTTTTTGGTTATGCACAAAAATCAATCTTATTTTTTGAAATGGTGGCCTTAATCTTTTAATCCAAAGATTAATAGGTTTCTATTACATTCCTTAGTAAAGTGACTTGTAAGGCATTCTGCTGTTAAGAACTTTTAGTTATTATGTAGAAAGTAGATGTCTATAAATGGACAGACAGGCAACATCATCATTATATTCCCCTATCCTTTTGAAACATAGGTGTGTGTGTGTGTGTGTGTGTGTGTGTGTGTGTGTGTGTGCGTGCATCTAATTTAACTGCTATAAGAATACAATTTTCAGCAAGTTTCTATTGGTTAGTTTTTAAGCTATGTCTTGTACTTTTTCATGAAATAGTTTCATTTTTATAATTCTAAAACAGCATTATACATCTTTCTTACAGTATACTAAACAATAACCTAAACAACAACAACAACAACAAAAACTCCGTCTATATAACAACAATCTATAGTTTGAGAGAACAGAATACATAACCCAATTAATAGCCAGCTATTATTATCATGATGAAGCACTATGTGATCTTGCATTTAATGGTTCATAGAAATGTTGGACATTACACACAAAAAAAAGAGTTCAAACCCTTTCTCCTCTTTCTTTAGCCACTCGTTCTGCTATAGAGATAGCCGATATCCGTCTAGGTTGTGTGACAACCATGTTACATTCTGCACCTTTCAGATGAAGAATGAAATCATCCAGTATAAACTGTGGCACTTGAGTTGTTTTGCCACATCCAGGTTCTCCGGAAAGAACAATCACTTGGTTCTTTTCTATTGCACTCAAGATTTCATTTCTAAATACAAGTAACACATACATTTAAGAATGTTTTTGTGAAATTTTGATATAAAAAAAAAAAAAAAAAGAAACTATCTCAATTTTCATTTCTACAAACAAGCAAATGCATTAATATATCATAACAATACAAAAATATATTTATAAAACTCGGAATGAATTCAAAATGGAAAATAAGTGCAAAAACAACAATAAAAAAAATCAACACAAAGCCCACCAACACATATCCTTACCTTGTATTTAATAAAATAACTATATACTAATACACATTATAATATCAATATACATAAAATATGAAGTGTATTTGGTTCTGCAGTCCTGTGGGAAGTCAAAGGAATGTATGAATCAAGTCAGTAATATTCACAAGAATACAGACAAAGAGGTACTAGCATCAAGTCAATGAACCATGTTTAAGAAGTCAAAGCTTATTATTCTCCCCTATTAGCAAGTTCTGAAAAAATAATTGTTCATTAGTAAAAACTCACTAATTTCTATAGGGGTCATTCCATGTCAAATCATCCAGGGTGCTGCAGAAGACCCCCAGAGAATGGCTTGAAAAAATTCACATGTGCTCATCTACCCATATAATGAAAAATTGCCAAATATTAGATCAATATCTCTAATAGTTTCTGATTCACAGCCCTGTAAAATTTAATTAATTTTTTTTTATTTTTGGGCAAATTTAGCTGCTTAAAGCTGCAAGAGTAATGGTGGTAGAAGGCTGAAATTTGCTACACTGACTGAATTAATCTCACAGAATTCAAAAATGGTCTCAAACAAAGTTTATCTCTCTTAGGATTTGCATAGTAAAATCACCTGAAAACCCAAAATAATAAAAAACATTGGTTTATGTAATAAACCATAGCTCTAAGACTTAATATGATACAAAGTTGAATTTTTTTCTTCAATTTCCTATAACATATCAGTTGATAATTCAGCAGTTGTTGTAATTAAAAGTCTCTTAAATCTCCTGTAAAATATTTAGCTGCATGCAACTTATGATTTAGCTAAAAATAGCCTTACTTCAGGTCACAGTTTGACAATGTCACCAGTTATTCAGCTTTTTCAGATTTTTAACATATATTCTTACATCTCTGAATATGATCTATAAAAAAAATCAGGATGTTCTTCAACCTACCTTTTGAGTTATAATTTTTTAAAGTATCCTCTGATCATGTTTTTTATTTTAAAACAAATTCAGTTCAGGTGTGTTACTGTGTGCAAATATACCCATACAATTTTGAAAAATACCTGTCAGAATTTTATGAATCCTACTGAAATATTCTAACCAGCCTTTCACAATGTTAAGTAATGAAATTGTAAAAAACAAGAAAGAATTAATTCATTTCTGAACAAGTTTAGTCATAACTAGTTAGATCACATGGCAATGAAAATATACTGTGTATGCATTACAGTTATGCAGATATGGCTGAATTTAAGATTCATAATATAATAAATACAAAGGTAAATCAGACACAAAAAGCACAGTGCTACAACAGGGGATAACAGAATGATTATAGTCACACCAAACTGCAATAACTGTGACAATGAAGTGTTTCAAAAACTGCTTTGGTGATACATTAGCCTTAACAACATCAAATAAACATTGCTTTGTTCAGACAGCTTGAATAAATTTCTGAAATTCAAGTATGATTATGTTGAGATCACTTTGACTTAGAACATAGTGGCAAGCACTACTACCTTGCATGGTAGGTGCACTTATCAGACAAAGAATATGTTAGAAAGAAATCCAGCTTTCATCTTTACATGACCTTGCAGGCCATGAGAACAGTTTGTTTCTTGATTTCATAAATAATACCAACACATTGGAATGTTCATCTGATCTTTTTTTTTTTTGTTTCCCACATATCTTCATGATTGTATAAGCATGCCACATATTTCCCTGGCTGATAATTGTCACTGCTATCATTAGACCTATTTGAGCTGCTGTAGCATCACTTTCACTGCTACTACCAACAGTTACAACTGTGTACACATCATCATCTGATAGCCTTCTCATATACAATTTGTTGGTAGAGTGGGGAATGAAGCTATGATGTGACCTAATACCTGCCACAGTTTTGCATTTTTCATAGTGCTCAAGTAGATCAAACTTTACACAATTCTGCAGGACTGATTCCTGATTGACAAGAAAGAACTGAATGCCCTGCTTATGGTCCTTTGCCCAGTGGTACATATCAGAGACACTTAAAATTTGATAATTTATTATTTTTCACAACCTTGATTTTTTTAAAAGATGTAAGAATATATGGTAAAGGCTGATTAGAATATTTCAATGGGATTCATAAATTATTTCAAAATTGTATGGATACATTTGCACACAGTAACACCTGAATTGAAGTTTTTTTTTCAAGTAAACATTGTATTGTCAGAGGATACTTTAAAAATTATAACTCAAAAAGTAGGTTGAACACCATCCTGATTTTGTTTGTAGATCATATTCAGGGATGTAAGAATATATGTTAAAAATCTGAAAAGGCTGAATAACTGGTGACATGGTCAAACTGTGGCCTGAAGTAGGGCTATTTTTAGCTAAATCATAAAAAGTTGCATGCAGCTAATTTTTTTTTTTTTTTTTACAGGAGATTTAACAGACTTAATTACAACAATTGTTGATTTTGTCAACTGATATGTTATAAGAAATTGGAGAAAAAATTCAACTTTGTATCATATTAAGTCTTAGAGCTATGGCTTATTACATAAACCAATGTTTTTTATGATTTTGGGTTTTCAGGTGACTTTACTGCCTCACTATGCAAATCCTAAGAGAGATAAATCTGGTTTGAGACCATATTTGAATTCTGTAAGATTAATTTAGTCAGTGTAGCAAATTTCAGCCTTCTACCACCATTACTCTTGCAGCTTTAAGCAGCCAAAGTTGCCCGAAAATGAATTCGCCAAAAATAACAAAAATTAATTAAATTTTACAGGGTTGTAAATGAGACACTATTAGAGATATTGATCTAATCTTAGTCAATTTTTCATTATATGGATAGATGAGCACATGTGAATGTTTTCAAGGCATTCTGTGGGGGTCACCTGGAAAATTTTCCAAAATCTGGATGATTTGACATGGAATGTCCCCTAGCTCTTTTTTAACTAAGAAAAAATGCATTTAGAAAAGCCTGATATAATAGGTTGAATATTATATCATAAACATGGAAACAAAAAGTGAAGGTTTTATGTTGTATTATTATTAAGCAATATGCTATTTTTCAATACATTTCATAAATCCTCTAAAATGTGTGTTCCAAAATACTTATTATGGTAAAAAAACATCAAGAATAAATCTTAGCAACTGCACAACATATGTTTTTAAAGGGGGAATGAGGAAGAAGATGCACTAAGCTAAAAAGCACTTCAGAAATAGTTATATTAAAGTTTACATAGTCATTGAAATACTTTACAATACTTTACTTACAGTTCAAGTGTTTCATGAAGACTAAGAACTGTAATTTTTCATTCTGATATAAAACCTACTACGTTTAGTAAAACATTCATTAAAGAAATTTGCTTATGTGAATATAATTAATAAAATGAAAATAGTCATACATATTTCAGGAAGTGGTCATAAACCTTATCTATGTTTTTTTTTTCTTTCTAAGTATAAAATTGATGACTGCTTTATGCTACACTAACATAAAGAAAAACAATTAAAAAACACTAGCTAAAATGAATTACTGAAATATTTACCGATTTTTATCACGTAATTATTATTTCTGATAACTCGTCTGCAAAAAGGCCTGACATTGGTTGGTAGTTAGGATGCTCATTTTGGGATTGAAACTTGTCATTAAACATTGCCTTTTCAGTTTGTGTGTGTGAAATATGTAATGTAGCAGTCAATCCCATTATTTATTGATAAAGAGGAGCCCATGAACTAGCAGTAAGGAATGGGTAGTGCAGGTAACCCTCAAGTAGTTTTGCAATAAATTCAACCAACCAACCAAAGATATGCAATTAGACAATTCATAAAATGATAACAAGAATCTTATATTTTTAATAACTTTGATGGTTATTGTCTCGAGTTGAAAAATTATGTTTTACCCACTATACCTGTTTAAAACCACAACTAAATGTTATGTTTATCAGACTGTAGACATCTACCTTTCATAGGTAAACTAATAATGTCAAAGTGGTCATGGTAAACTGCTATCCTGAAATAATTTACCTCATAACTGTGATTGGAAGCATCTGATGAGCTTCAAGTATAGCAAATGAAATTTTTTTTCTGTTTTTCTGAAAATTCCAATACATTCTATGACTTCTTCCAACAAGTTCTTCTGGTTCTAAGGATCTAAATTGATTCCCAGTGATACCATCAACTATTTCAGAACTAGAAATGTTGAGTTCAAAGCCTTCATGTTCCTCTTCTAGAATGTCAAGATCTGCCTCAGCACTGTTTAAATGTGAACTGTTCTGTTCTTTATTATTTAACTTACTGCTTTCTTTCCCAGAATCTTCACACTCATTTTTAAAGTAGTGCTTTATTTCCTGAAAAGTGAATAGAAAGTAATGAATGATACAATCTACTTACTTTAAAATGTGATATTTTGTAGCAATATTTACATTTAATATATTTCTTCTAATAACTGCCAAGGTAAAATTGTGCCTCAATGAGAAAATTTGAATATTGCTTTAAAATATCCAAATCATCATATAATGGACATTCCATTTCAGGAATACACTTAAACAGTTGTTCTCTAATAAAAAAATATTTTAGACAGTCATGTGGATCACCACACATTTAAATAACTTTTCTAGTAATTAATTATTTTACAATTAGCCATTTCTAGCAATTACAAAATATTTTATGTATTATGATTTTCTACATTTATTATTTATATGTATTCTAATTTAATATTGTTTCCCCAATTACTTAGTCATTCTCTCTCTCTCTCTCTATACAGTATATTATTTCAAATTCTACCTACTTAACTCTCTCACAGTATATCTTATTGCAAATTTCATAACTTCTTTATTAAAATTCTAATAAGAAACATGCTAAATTCAGCACTAGCCATGTTTCCATTGCATAACCCAATCCTAACAGTAACAAGGAGCAGATCTACAGCTTCATGGGATAGTTGTATACTGTCCTGTTTAATATGCTGAGTATATGGTGGCTGCTCTATGATCACCTAAGGGAGAAGATATACTTCTTGCTGCTTGCAATCCTATGTGTGATTGGTATGGTACAGAGGGAACGTGGATTGTGAGAAGTTTTGGTGCTTTAAAGGAGATTACCTTCCACTGTAAAAGGATCAAAACCTGTAGTTTTGTACCAAGTTTGTGCAAGTTATCTACTGTACTTGCATTACCATATTTTAAGTTTCAATTTCATTTTAGTTTGATGTTACTTTATAACAACTATGGCATGTAACATAAAAGTTTTTTTGTCATACTTGTTTGTTTTATCCTTTATGCATTTATTGTCACATTAACATTCAACCCATCTATCCAAATCTCAATACATGGGGTTATTTACCTATTTACCAATATTCTTTTAAACCAAAAATACAACACAAATCTTACTGGTTCTCAATATAACAGGAAGTACTTTTTTTCCTTTCACCTTTCTTCACATACCTACATTCCTCTTTTCTTGACCTCCTCTTGTTATATATTAGATTAGAAACTTGTCCCTTAATTCCTTTTTTGTCATTATGTTTAACCCTTATTCCTAACTTTCCCTTTAAAAGGTACTTGGTCAAAACTTTTAATACATGCATTATTTCTTGTTCAAACTATTTTGTTTTATGCAGCTAACAAAACTATAATAAACATCCTTTGTAAATAAACATCATAATAGAATAAATTCAAACCTGAAATTTCTGGAGGAAAGAAAGCATCTGGTTTTGAATCTCAGCAGGAATGACGACACTACATGGGGCATATTTGTTTACCAAGAATGATTTTTTTTCTTGTGGTGTATATAGGATTGGATGATTATCCTTGGTTAACACTCCTTGCTGCTTCAACCACTGTAGCATTGTAGTAGCAGCTACAGTTTCAGCTTCTATTTTTCTTATACCCGTGGCTTCGACAGTGTGTGTGGATGGCCAGTGAATTGTCAGCTTTGCCTTCCATCCCTTAAGATTTTCACCAACTGTAATAATTAATAATAAAACTTTCATCAATGTGAGACAAACTATTTTTCTAAGGAAATAGTATCAGTAAATCAACAGCCAGCAAACAGAAATACATTACAGGGTACTCAGTTTCCTTATTCTAAACAGTAAGGTGTGGGCAAATATTTTACATACATAAACTAAAATAGATATTTTAAAGTCAACAAAATTTAATATAAGTTCTTGTTCTTCAAAATGCTAAAGCAATTTTAATTAATATTTTACAAAAATGAAAATGTATTTCCAGTAATACTTACCTCTGATGATGCTTATAGCTATTACTCTCATCTAAGCATCAGTCTGAATTTTTCTTCCTTTTTTTGCTCCAGGGTTTTTATACCCCATTCAACTACCCTTGACGATCAAAACATTGTTCGTTTCTCTATTAGTGCTTTCTCTACCCATACCAGCTGTTTTTTAAATATATAATTTTCTCTACAAGTGGGTTTTCTCGTCACAGATTAATACATCTCATGTTACTTTCCACATATGTTAAAAAAATCCTCTATTTTGGTACTATAAATAAACACTTCATTCAGACAATTTTTTCAATACTGATACTATTCCAGTATCACTGGAGATAAGTATTATGGCAAATACATTTTCAATTTAGAAAAAATGTTAACTTCCAAAACATATTTACCTTTGTTGACACTTATAGCTAGAACCTCAGAATGAGATGGTGAGGACATTATACATACAAAAAGCACCTGCATATATCATGGGTGTACCAAGATAAGAGTGGTACCTGAGTGGGGGAAACGAATTACATCCAGAATAGGTACATTCTTCACCTTGAATGTAGTTCCTCTATCATGGGTGAAATTCTACATAAGTAATGATCATTATAGATCAGCTCTAACCAGATAGTAAAGTCTACTCAGGATTCAAATTAAGGGGTCTTGGTCCTTATATTCCATGTTCATAACTCAGATAGTTGGACTGTAATGTTATATAAAGATATACTTTCGACTTGATACCAATCTGTAGCCATATAGGTGATGTATTACAAACCACCAGAATCATGATAAGAAAGTAAGCAAAAATGAAGTGGACAAGTCTTCTCCTCCATTCAAAAAAGAGTGTGAAAAGCAACACCTCAAACTCAAATTACAAAATTGTACATGTCTTACTCAAATAAGGGAACAGAACTTACCTGGTCTGGAATTATAAACATTCATCCTCACTCCCCAAATTAATGGACAAGGTACATTCTATTTACCCACAGAATTATGAGGAAATAGTGGGCATCCTACAAGGAACAATAAACTGAATTGATATTAACACACCCAGCATGTGTGTGGTATGCACACCCCAACCAGATAGTTGAGCATCAAATATGAACTGGTATTCTGTGCAGGCTAGTGCCACCCCTATCAATATCTGGAAAATCATCCATGGACCAGTGAAGGAGAACCCCCTACTTTGCCCTCTTCTCCAAGAGTGGAGGAATTCACTTTTAACACTCTTGAAGAAAAGTCTGTCTGCTACCCCAGTGACTGGAAACTGAGTGTGGTAAGAACTGCTCAAAATCTTGAAGATAATGTGCATTGGGGAGTCCTGAGAAACAGTAATCTAGAGATACTACAACAGGTGAACCAAGCTTCTTAAATTTTTAAAAGCAAATCAACCAATGATTGATAGGAACAGACAGAATCCCTTTTAAATTTACTAATGATAGTCTACGAGTGGCAGTCTGGCAAAATATGGTTATACCTTCTGATGAGCTCTTGGATAGCCTTATGGAACATCTCATTTTTTACAAAGCCAGTTGCAACCAGAAGTAAATGTAGTGAAAATTCATTGCTTGCACAGAACTAAATTGATAAAAGCACACCTGTATGTGCAACACATGCCACAGTGTGGGATCCATTAAAAATAAAAAAGGTAAGGAATCCTGAAAAGTAGGGACAAGATGAGTAAAAAAAACAACAAACTCAGCTTTCCTTATAATCTAGCATACATGGTAAGTAAAATTCTCATATAAAACTCCTAGATCATGTAAATAATGAGACAAAAGGACTGGGAAAAGCCTGCATACAAATTTGCATGATGTCCTCTAGCAAGCAATTAAAATAGGCAACTACAGACATAGAAATATGATGAATCTGATTAGATGTGAATTGTAAAGGTTTCCTTGTCTGCAAAGACAGGTCAGAATACGGCAATATAGATCAATTTGCAAAGCCACCTCAAAGTAATCAGGAACAAGTCCTGATTAGGATTCTAATGAATAAAGAGTTAATTTCTAGCAGCTCAAAAGGAATTAGTGCAAGCCATATAACACAAGGGCCCTGACAGGACATAATAAATGATCAGGATCTGAGTGATCATAAAGTTGAGAAACAGCTGACAAATGAATTGGTGAGAATGATTTATCCTCTTCCATGGCACCTAGTCTTAGGAAGAAAGGACCTATTATGGTATAGCAGAACACAAGAGGAGTGACAAAGAGTCTTGAGCACATGTGGTGCAAACAATTGGATTTACAAAGTCCAGATGCCAGCATCACCTAAAAATAGATAATTCATAGTACATTATACTAAAGTTAGAATAGCTGCTGAAACAAAGCATGGACTATCCATTTGGTTGTGGCAATATAGGCAATTTACTATTAAATTCATCACCCCTGGAACACAGCAAGCCAGAAGGATATGATGAGGGTGAGCCCAGTAGAGAATATCTAAAGTTCAAAATCAAAAGTCTTGAGAATGAAAGTTCCTTGAAAGGAAATGCAAGATGCTACCATAGACCTATTGGAATGAATAATGATGATTTTCCCCTTTAATATACTAGACCTTGAACCATTGCCTGTTGGACAGCTAGTAGTTTGAAAATATTGATGTGGATGCATATTTGTTATCCATCCATAGACAATGGAATTCCTGATCTTTGCAATAAACATCCCAATTCATCAAACTGATCTGAGGAATGTTGAGACTTAAAAATTTGAAGGGAAGATAAATATCTCAGAATAGTAGTGAAAGTTTGACAAATCAGAGAAAGACAGATATGTTTAAAAGAGGATTAAGTCTTCTGGAATATAAATATACATCCTCCTGGTGGTGGCATGCCAATGTATGCTGCTTCAACAAATGTGAGGGACAAGGCATAGCTACCTTGTTATGTAACTGAGGAGTAAACCTTCCAACAAGAACAGTAATATTGGATGAAGGAGGAAAAGTAAGCAGTCGATCTCAGAACTTTCAACCATCAAGGAGGAAGTAAATTCAAAGGTAATTGGGGAAAGACCCCAAAACTCACAAACCCAACTTACTAACTGAAGAAATGGAGCAGGAGGTGGTTGACCCAAATTGGACTCATGAGAAGCCAATATAGTAAACAAAGGTGCCAGAAAAGAAAATTCTAAATCTCTTCAGTGTGTTCTTGATCACTGGTAAAAGCATCTCCATCTCACAAAGAATCAAATCACAGACAGCCTCGAATGAGAGTGACCTCCAACTCCCCAACCATCAAGATTTGCTAGATAACAGAGGTGGAATAGAGGAGGGCTGAGTAGCCTCCATGTTGTAAAGAGTAACTATAGTTTTCATACCTGAAAATGGAATCATAAAAAAAAGTTTTTGCAAAGCCAGAATTAAATATAAATTTGTATAGAAATCAACTAGGTGACGAGAAAATTGCAATAAAGAAAATTAACTATCACAGCACTTCTTTAAAGAAACCTGTAAAATTATTTGTAAGAGATTTATTAATGTATATTTATTTTAATATCTATGTATGTTTAAGTTCAAGAATGTAAGAATCAACCATGCATGATATATGTTAAATACTCGTGATTGCTAGTATTGTTGCCAATTCAACTTTAATCTCACCTTAAAGTTTATAAATTGATGTAGCAAGAGAAAGATTTTAGAATATTGTTTGGTTGTTATAGTCAATATACTATAAGCTTCAAAGGATCTATGACAAATACTTATTAATTGGAAAACAACAGCTACTTGAACAAAAAAATTTATAGATTTTGAACATTACATTCGACTTCAGATAATTAGCACTGGATGCAAGTATTTCTACGAGGGCATTAGGTATCTATCTTTCTCTGTGAAAAGTAAGCTTGTAAACCACATTAGACCAAACAAGAATAGAACTAGCTAGCCTAGCATTCTCATCAAGTGAAGTGTATCTGTGTATCAATATAAAATTGTCTTTACAAAGTGACCCTGTCTTGGTTGTGTTTCAGGAGACTAATATTTTGTAGTAATCACATTTAAACTATTATTATATACGTACACACACACACACACAGAGATTATTACTATTGAGAAATTAGTTATGAAACTTATTTTTTCCTAAAATATAGAACAACAAATAAAGTAAAGCAAACAATTATCTCTTCTAGGTACAACCTTTGTACTCAGTTGCTGAGTCTTTTAATGTTTTGCACATGGAGGATATGAAATGAAGTATTATTTTCAGGTTATATATACATACAATTAAATATCCAAAAATCAAATTATTACATTGATACCACAGAATTCTACTATATTTTATTTAGCTTGATAACTAAGCTGTTTTTAGGTTTATAAAAATATGAAATTTTGAGTTGACTGAAGACACAACCTAACTTTTAAAATCTTGGTTTGAAAGGATGAAACACCTTCTAATACATTAAAATGGCTGTGAGAAACATTCTAAGTAGTTTACTGATTGCATGTCATATATTAAAGTAAGTGTAAAAAAAGTACTGTCTCCAAAAATGAAAATAGGTGAACAGCATCACTTCATTTGATTCAGTTAATGAGCCATATCTTAGCAAACAAAAATGTATGAAAAAAGAAAAAGAAACAAGGTTCTTATTTTATATTCTACTTTGTCAATATTGGTACTTTTATTTCCTAATTCATATGTAATTCATACATTCATACTATTTTTACATCACAAACATTTAATCTGAACCAATGCTGCTTTCACCATACCATGTGACTCACAAAAATCTATATTTAGGTGTGTTCTATTAATACTTACTTTGAAATTAAGAAATTAACTAGTGTATAATATTACAATTTGAATTATTATCTACAGTTTGATAACAAACGTAGACATAAATTCATAAAACAGTAGTTCAATAAAATTTTCATTGCAAAAATATGCTATGGCACGGCCTGTGACCTGTTGGGATAGGGTTAAGTCCATGAAATAATTTTAAATGATAGTGTAACCTAAATGCTTCCCATCAGTAGGAATGAGTACTTTTGCTTGTTTTGATAAACTAAATAATTTTCTATGTTAACGACTAAAAATAAAAACAAATTGCAGTGTAAGGATAGTATGAAACTACTATACATTTTGCAAGTAATTTAAAGACACTATATCATAACTTGTGCATTTGTATCTGTTGACAGACTCATGAAACTAGAAGTTAAATACTACCTGAAAGAACAAGTAATTATTAATAAAAAGCTGTATTGTATTTGTACAAATCTAATTCTCTAGTTTAATAAGATTTTGATTTACAAGATTAAATGCCTGAGAAATAAAATGGAAGAACAAAATTTCAGTGCAGCTAAAAGAAAAAGTCAACATTCAGCTAATTTGGATACATAAACTTGTTTTTAAATTTTGAACAATGGCAACAAGTTTTTAAATAGCAAAGTAAGGAAAACAAATCTGAATTTGTTCAAAGGAAAAATTTTGCAAACAAATCTTCTACTAATAATGTAGAGGAAGCAGGTCTAAATCTGCTAAAACCTACAACTTGCAGACTCATCTTCCAACAATACATACTAAGAATGCATGTCTGAACTCACCTGACTTTTGAGCCTGAAAGTTCACAAACTAACCTTTAAATAATGATGTAGAGAAGGTAGGTTTGAACTCCTTCGAACCAAGAGTATTGCAGACAATTGTGCAAATGTTACTCAGGGCAGATTTTGGATGCACTTCCACCTTTTTGTTTGGAATCCACTCAGTTTCTGCAGGTATCAGAGTAAGTCTGTTATTTTCATCAAGAACACCTAGTTCCTGTCATAAAAATCACCTACATTATTGAAATAAGACAAATTACAAATAGTATAAACTGTATGAAAACTATAATAAACATTTTCCCAAATAATACATCTCAATGCACAAAACGTTTTGAAACATTAATTTTAAGCCACTAATAAAAGAATAAAAACCAATATTTTAGTAACATATTCATTTGAAGGTAATTGAAGTTTAATGAACAAAATGGCAGCAGCAACAATGAACATTTGACAGGGAGTGTGTACAGTAACAAATGTTTAATTCTTGGGTATTTTGGAATATATATTTTCCATCTTCATGTTGAACAAGGTAAATTATTAGGTAGAAATATTTTAAATACTGTTTTCAATGCTGTCAATCAATTTAACTTTTTTGTACTTAGAAAAAAGGGTACATTATTAAAATCAACAGAAAATACAGCTCTGCATTAATGAGTATGTAAAGTACTGAATACATAACTTAAGTAATTTTCAAACAAGTTTCTATCAATATTATTGTGCAAGTTTTTTTCATAGAGATTAAAAGTCACATTAACTGAAGGATGAGTTGAAGAACATCCTGTGATATGCCAAAATACTGTAAGCACAAGGAAAAAAATTTCTCCACTTTAACAAGTCAACCCACTAGGAGGGTTTTTTGATTTTTTTAGAAGAAACTGAGGATTTAGGACTCATTTTGTGAGGACCCAAGAAATAGCCAAAAGATCATAGAACATTGGAACAAAAGGCTACTGGAATGAATCAGGCTGGCAAAAAACAGGATCCCATAGTAAAATGATTGATTGTTTTAATTAGTATTTATTGGTGCAAAGTAACTAAGCTATCTGCACCAAACCAGAAAAAATTAAAAATAAAAGTAAAGTTATTAAAATATGTAAAACAGAATCATGTAAACACAAAACAAAGACCAATTTTCAACTTAAAAACTTAGGTTTCAAAAGGCCAATGGCCCTTAAAAATTTTAAAACAAAATTGAGGTGGACAGTGTTACCATCGTCAATGGTGAACCCATGGTAAAATTATGTCTAAAATTGCACTGTAATTTATAATCATAATGATGTCATGACAGTAAAATGTGGGCTATTGTGACTTGAGTGTCACAAAGACCAAACATTGGTACATCAGTCCCAGATAAAAGAAAACAATGAGTCAAAAAACTGTAACCAGTTCATAGACTAGCCAGGACAACTTCCTCCTTCTGATCCTTACAGAAGAAAGATTGGCATAGAGCAACAGAAGGTTTGATCTGGAGAAGCTTGTTTTCATGTTGCTCACTCCAAGTCGACTGCCAGCTGGAACAAAGCCAAGCCTTGAATACAGGACCATAGTCCATGTACGGAACAGGCACAGTTGCGATAGTGCCAGAGCAGACAGATTTAGCTGCAGTGTTGGCGAACTCATTCATGCGAATACCAATGTGGCCCAGAATCCAGAAAAACTAGACAGAAGTAGATGTTAAAGAGAAAAGGGTCAGTTGGATTTGAATATCGACAAGAACAGGGTGCAAACTAACATGATGAGATTACAGGGCCAGTAGAGAACTAAGCAAGTCAGTATAAATAGTGCAGTTTGAGTACTGCTTAGTTTTTATGTGATCCAGGGCAAGAGAAATGGCATACAGTTCAGCAGTGAATACAGAAGTTATAAAGGGGATTCAGCATGCAACCGCCGAACCACAACAAACCATGGCAGAGCTCACACAGTCACCTGATTTCGAACCATCTGTATAAATAGGAATGAAAAGAATGGTTCAAAGGCGTTCCGCAAATAACAGATAATATTTCCAATAAGGAGCGTCTGCTTTTCTCATATCACTTGAAGATAGGACACATTTAGGGACTGTAAGAAGCCATGGGGGAATGGACTGACCAGTGGATACAGCAATGTTATCCAAGGACAGACCCAATTCATCCAACTGCACCTGGATATGAAGGCCAAAAGGACAAAATATTGATGTTGTTGTATGAGAAAGGCTTCTCTGATGAACGTTTCAAGTCAAATCAGGTGGTCCATAGTGGACTCCAAGTTCCTGTGGAAAAGAATGGGAAAGTGTTGAACCCACACGAACTAGGAATCTCCTGTCCATTAAAAATTTTTTTAATAAAAATGGGCAAATGGCCACATAACCCATATATATATGGTGGTTTTGCAAAATGCCATACGACCATGTTATATCATAAGCCTTCTCAATGTCAAAGAATATTGATACAAGATGTCGTTTGAGAAAGGCTTCTCTGATTGACATTTCAAGTTGAATCAGGTGGTCCACGGTGGAGCGCTGTTGTCAGAACCCACACTGGGTGGGTGAGAAGAGGTTGTTTGATTCAAGGAACCAAACAAGACGAGCATTAACCATTCTCTCTTAGGTCTTACAGAGACAACTTGTCAAAGCAATTGGACAGTAGTATGAAGGAATCTTGGGATCCTTCGCACGCTAAGAGAAAGGTAGAACAATAGCCTGGCAAAAGGCATCAAGAAAAACATTCTCCTACCAGATCTGGTTAAAAACAGTCAGAAAAATAACAAGAGAAGCAGGAGGTAGATGGTGCAGCATTTCATGGTGTACATCATCAGGTCCAACTGATGTACTGCCAGACCGATGTAGGATTAGTTTGAGTTCCACCAGTGTGAAGGGACGATTATAGTCACAGAGACAATCAGCTCGAAAGGAAAGAAGTGATCACTCTGTCCAAGTCTTAATGTCTAAGAAGGTGGACAAAGAAGCAGAAGTGTTATATAATTGGTAAAAGCTTTCACTGAGAGTATTGATAATGCTCCGAGTATCAGCTACTTTCTGGCTATCAGAGAGCAAGATTGAGAGGGGGCAGAACTATATTGCCAACTGACCTTTCGAATCTTTTGCCATATGACTTTGGAACTGGTGGTAGAAGATATGCTGGTTGTGAACTTAATCCAAGATTCCTTCTGGCTTTGACGTCTTACCCACCAAGCATGTGCACGGGCCTGCTGGAAAGTGATGCGGTTCAATGGGATATCTACAGAAAATATGACAGGCCAGTTTTTGAGCATTCTGCACCACGTGGTAGGCAGGATTTCACCATGGACGAGGGTATTGTGGAAAACGTTCCGAGGTTTTAAGAATAAATTGAACAGCTGCTTGTATAATACAGTCAGTTACTGCTGCTACAGAATCGTCTATTGATGTCTTACAGACAATGGCAGGATGAAGTTCTGTGAGAGCATTGAAAGAGGGCCAGTTTGCGTGATAGTGCTTCCACCGGGGAACGCAGGTCAGGTGACATCAACCACAGCCAATCTCTCTCAGTTATAGGAAAATGATCACTGCATTGTGAATTATTGTCAATCCTCATGAAAAATGGGAGAATAGTGAATGGGAATAAACTGAGAGATCAATAGCAGTAAAGGACCGATTACATGAAGGAAAATAAGTAAAAGAAACAGTATTGAAAAGAGAAAGGTTGTGATCAGAGAGCATACCTTCTATAGAGTGACCCCTCCTATCAATATTAGCACTTCCCCAGAGGGGGATGATGTCCATTAAAGTCCCCCAGGATTAAAAGGGGAGATAGCAACTGTTGAGTGAGAGAATCTAGGTCTGATTGATCATAGGTCTCTCTAGGCAGCAGGTAGAGAAAACAAACAGTGATGGTATGACCCAAGGAAAAACGGATGCTATGGCCTCCAAGGGTGTGTCAAGTGGCAAAGACACGGCGGGCAGATGCTGATCAACCAACAGTGCCACCCCTCCGTGCACTCGTCCATCACACAGTGTGTAATTTCTGTATAAACAAAACTGAGGAAAGGTGACTGTATTGTCAGGTTTCAGAAAGGTTTCCTGTAAGGCAAGACATACAGGAAGGTAGGAAGCATTCAGTGTTTCGATGTCATCCAGATTAGAACGTAAATCTCGACAGTTCCATTGTATCAAGGTGGCCATTTTTTATTTATGTGTAGGCAAATTGGGTGGAGAACCCTTCTGTTTTGGAACACATCTTTTTTCTTTTCTGTCTTTATTCGAATGAGGTATATCGACCTCCATTAATCCTGCCTTAGGTCGACTGGGCAGGTCTTTGCTGTTGGAAGAGGATTCCAGTGAATGAGGACGTGAGGGAATGATCGTTTTGCATCTTGGGGTGGATGAAGAAGATGTATCTGAGAATATTTACAGAATGACTAATTGCAAGACAATATACTCCAATAGATTTAGGATTCTGGATGGGCAGTTCTCATCACAGAGTAGGAAAGATTGATCTGAATAAAGGAAAACATATTTGGAATGAAGCAGAGTACATGAAACACCACTGACAAAGATATCAGACTAACAATGCTAATAGGATTATGAAATAAAGACTTCATGAATAGGTTATACATAAAAGATAAGCATAAAAGTTCAAAACATGGGAGAGTAAGGCAGTGAAGAACAATACTAGTATTTCAATCCAGAAGAACGTTCCAACAAATAAAACAGATATGGTAGGTGAGGAAAATACCAAGGTACCTGGAAAAATGGAAGGTTTTGGATAAGGCTACACTATAACCAGCTATGGAAGAGATCAAAGTACCATTGAACAACCAGGTGAAGAAATCCGTAAAAAAGAACTAGTAGGTCAAGAAGAAAAAAGATGCTAAAAGGAAAGAAATATGAATCAACAATCTAGGTGTCCTTGCAATGGACCAAATATAGGTCAAGCATGAAGAACCAGTAATTGAGATTAACAAAGTAGAGTGTAGTTTGGAGCTGAATGAGACAAAAAAACGAAGCTGCACTAATCAATAAGAAGCAAACAGAAGGACATAACATAGAATGGAATAAATGATGAAATCACCCTAGGAAGGAGTTGGATGGCAGAGCAGACATAAAAATACCAGTTTGTCTAGTCCTGACTACAAGTACCTACTGCTAAGGTTTGAGGACGAGGAACTAGAAACAAATAAAAAGGTAAATTGGACTTGAGGAAAATGGCAAAAGCATTCAGATGAGACTGCCCCACTGATTACAGATCTACTGGAAAACCAGAGGGTCAAGGAAAAATAATCAGCCACAAGATTGAATGCACCTTGAACAAGACATGCAATTTGAATACTTGTAACTTTTGGCCCTATAGTTCTAAATTTTGACTATAAAGAAAACAGGAATGGGTGGCACTTTGGTGATTGGCATGTTTTTCTTATAGTAAAGCCACATTGGGCTATCTTCCGAGTCCATCGAGGGGAATCAAACCCCTGATTTTAGCATCATAAATCTGTTTACTTACCCCTGTACCAGTGGGGGACCCTTGATGATCGGTGACAACTATGGCACTGTCTGAATGGATTATTCTAAGTTGGTTCTGTACAATACAAAGGAAATTAACCAAATCATGTCATATTGCCAGAAGCTCCAAGATATTGATATAGTATGACCTTTTGCTCCAAGACCATTGTACAGAAGCCACTCACTGATTAACCCATGCTCTCAACCATGGAGAGAAGTAATAGTACATAGATTTAGATCCAAATTGGATAGAGAAAGTTGCATTCCCTTCATTGTCTTGTTCAACTAACAATGAAAATCGTCTGAAAGGGAAGGAGGAAGGGTAGTTGAGGAGTCTGAAGGAACAAAGCAAGATTCCATTGATCCTGCAA
This sequence comes from Tachypleus tridentatus, assembly GCF_004210375.1. Taxonomy (NCBI): domain Eukaryota; kingdom Metazoa; phylum Arthropoda; class Merostomata; order Xiphosura; family Limulidae; genus Tachypleus; species Tachypleus tridentatus. The sequence continues at coordinate 136,906,215 of NC_134834.1, forward strand.
TATCACTGCACAATTTTTTTTTAAAAGTTGTGTTTCCTGAAAAGTTTTTGCTGATTGTGACAGGTACCTGGTGGGTATGCAAAAATAGTTTTGGTTTTGCTTCATCATGTAGAAACTCAAAAATAGACAGTTAACTGTTTACCGGCAATAAAACATATTTAATTGCATTTATGTTTCTAATATGCTATTAAGTTCAACATAATTAAGTGTTTTGCTCCTAATTTGCATTTGTATTCAATGTCCGGTGCATCACGTTGCAGTGTCCGACAGTAGTCAGCAAGCATTGACGGATTCCAGTTGCCCTGATAGCATATTTCCATTGTAGCAATGTCCTGGTGAAACCTTTCGCCATGTTCATCACTGACAAAACCAAGATTTGTGGGGAAGAAGTCCAAGTGTGAATAGAGGAAATGAATCTTGAGTGACATGTTGCACTTTAATGTTTTGTATGTCTTGAGAAGTCTGTCTACTAGCTGAATGTAATGTGGTGCTCTGTAATTGCCAAGAAAATTGTCAACAACATCTTTGAAAGCTTTCCAGGCAATCTTTTATGGCCCAACTAACAGATCTTTGAACTGCTTGTTACTCATAACATGTCTGATCTGAGGGCCAACAAAAATGCCCTCTTTGATCTCACCCATAGTTATTCTTAGGAATATCTGTCTTAAATAACAAAAACCTTTGCCTTCTTTGTTCATTGCTTTCACGAAATTCTTCATAAGTCCCAAATATACGTGAAGAGGAGGCAAAAAAATCTTTGCCAGGTTTACAAGCAGTTCATGCACCACATTTTTCTGTCGTGGAACTAACTTTTTACGGAGTGGCCAGCTCTGTCTAGAATAATGCGATTCTTTGGCATGACTGCCCCATTTGCAGATGAAACAACAGTACTTTGTATAGCCGAGCTGCAGTCCCAGTAACAGAGCAACGACTTTCAGGTCTCCACAGATATTCCAGTTGTACTTGCTGTACTGGATGTGCTTCAGCAACATTGCCATGTTATTGTAGGTTTCTTTCATGTGTGCTACGTAGCCAACAGGTGTTTAAGGGTGAATGTTGTCATTGTGTAACAGAACAGCTTTGAGGCTTAACATTGATGAATCAATAGAGATGCCACTCTTGCTGGTCATGGTCACAACCCAAAGCAAAGAACAATCCTTCGATGTCAACACAGAAACAGAAACTGTCAACTTGTGCAAAGAATTTGGTTATATCATCTTGGCGGCTTCAACAAACAGAAATTTTCGTACCTGATGACAGCAAACACCATTCTTGCAATCTCAAACCCAGCAATTCAGTTTTTGCTTTTGACAGACCCATATCTCTGACCTGATCATTTAATTCTAACTGTGTTATGAGATGTGGATCGCCTGAGGAGCAAGGTTCAAAATCCAGATCAGTGTCACTGCCAGTTCCCTGCATTGCAGTTTCTTCATCTGGTTTGTCTAAGGTCCATTCCTCTGGTGGTTTCAGAATTGGAAGACTGTCGTCATGTGGCACAGCTCTCATTGCTGAAGGCAGATTAGGATATTCAATTGACTTCTTGTTTTTGGCAGAGAAACCAGACACATTAGTCAAACAGAAGTAACAGTCCGTCCATATCATCGGGACAGCAAACGACATTGTCTTTCAAGTGCCTCTGAGCCAAGCTCTCAGACAGACAACACATGCTGCACAACAAATGTGAGGCACCCATTCCTGGTCTTGACCACCAGTTTTGCAGCCAAAGTACAGATGATACATTTTCTTCACAAGAGCAGACATTGAGCATGTCTGATGAACAAGCGTATACTCGCCACAAATATAGCAGAATATATTGCGGCTGTTATGAGTAAACACATTGATGAGACATATTGACCAACAACAATCGTCCTGTAAAATGTCTATAACATTTAACTTACTTTTTACAGTGCTACTGAGGCAATGCTATATTCTGAAACAAAACGTACACACAATAAGGTCTATATTAATCCAATGAGCAGCATCTGTGTACGCAAGCCACTTTTATAGCCTGCTGAGACAGTGTCAGGCTGGCTTCGGCCTGTCCAGGCTGCATACTTCCACAGAACAACTTCCAACCTGGCCTGATTTCATGCCTGAACATGCCCAAACTGCACAAAACATTGTTCATAGGTCTCTTACAGAGACAAAAATTTTTGGAAACAAATATAAGAAAAAACATGACAAAACTAAAGATTTCAATAAAACGGTATGTGATGGGCAAATTTGGATGTGATTTTCGTGATCAGCAGCCAAAAATCTATAAGGAACACCTAACAGTACCCAAGAAGCAAACACTTTGTTGTGCAGTGTATTCAGTGAAGAGAATGCATATGTGCTCAAATAAAGCACAAGTCCCCAAAATCAATAGTTCCTCATGTGCAGAAAGGGCATGAAGAATAGAAAGCTCCATTGAATGGAGAAGAATTGGAGAAGGTTAGGCCCAGCTGAGATAAATTTGAAAAACATACCTAACTGGACAAGATGATGGGCAAGAATCAGAAAACACTTTACCACCTACAAAATCCAACCAACTTGAGCTGCTTCTGTCATCATCATCAACGATACTACAATATCAGGAGTAAACCTGTGGGAAAAAAAACCAAATACACATGCTTACAATGGTGCCACTGTTCAGAGATGGAACAACAGTAAAATGTAGGTTATTGTGACTTGAGTATCACAAAAGCCACATATTGATGCATCAGTCTCAGACAAATGAAAATGAGTTAAAAACTGTGACAAATGAGTAGTTCAAACAGGACAACTTCCTTCTTCCAATCCTTACAGAAACAAGATGGCCAAAGATCAACAGAAGGTTTGATCTGGAAAAGCTTGTTATCATGTCACTCATTCCAAGGCTGAGCCAAGCCAAGCCAAGCCTTTAATACAGGGCTGTAGTCCATATATTGTACAGGCACAGCAGTAACAGCTCCAGAGCAGACAGACTTAGCTGCAGTGTCAGCAAGCTTGTTTCTGTCAATGCCAATATAGCCCAGTTTCTAGAAAAACTGGATAGAAATGGAATATAAAGAAAAATGGGCCAGTCAGTTTTGAATATAGATGAGAATAGGGTGAGAACTAACGTGATGCAATTCCAGGACCAGCAGAGAACTAAGAGAGTTGAAGTAAATAGTAAAATCTGTTTACTGCATAGCTTCTACATGATCCAGGGTAAAAGAAATGGTATACAACTCAGCATTGAAGACAGAAACTACAGAAGAGATTCTGTGAGCAACCACCTAGTCACATCAAACCATAGCAGAGTTTCCACAGCAAAGTCATCCAAGGACAGACCCAATTCAGCCAGGTACACCTGGATGCAAAGGCCAAAAGGAAGAATGACAGCATAGACCACTGAGGAAGGAAGACAACTGCAGGTGCAATGATGTGGTAAGGATCACAGTTTTAAGGAAAACTGTAAAGAAAGTTGCAAGTGGCAGAGATGTAGATGAGGTTCATGAGACAGTGTACAAATTCTAGACTGGAGAAGTGCAGAAATCTCAAACATCTTCAAGGCCAAGGTTCTAGCAGAATCATAGGCTAGAGATCCGTAGTTCAGTTTGAACTGAATGATGACACAATAGATTTTTAGAACAGAACATTGACCTGCTCCCCAAGAGGTAAAAGATGTTCAGTGTCCTTGTCCACTTAACATGTAGCTGCTTGAAAAATATACATGTAAAAATGGCTCGTTTGGGTTGAGAAAATATTTTACGTAGAGGAGTGAACAACGTTACGACCTTCTTTGGTCATCGTCTGGTTCACTAAGAAAGAAAGAGGTAACTGACCCGAAAGTTGACCACATGTTTGAAAGGGGTTGTGTAACTGAGTGTTGGAATGTAGAGGGCATGCTTAGATGTTTGAATATATAATTTTATGTCATTTAATTTATTATTATATTATTTTTAATATAGGTATAAAGGTGTTCCTTTGTATTGGTTTATTTTGGACTAAAGTTGTTGTATAAGTAAGGCTTCTTTAATTTTGTATTTGTTTATGTTTGTTTCTTTATTTAGTATTTGTTCGCTCCTCTACGTAAAATATTTTCTCAACCCAAACGAGCTGTTTTTACATATATATTTTTCTCTACAAGTGGCTTTCTCGACATCACTGATTATGTAGCTGCTTGATGTGTGGATTGAAGGTTAGCTTACAGTGTAAGATAAGTCCCAAGAACTTTGCTTCAGAGACCATAGGAAGAATAATGTCACTGAGAGCTCAGAATTGGGGTGAATACCTTGTTGGCAGCAAAAGTGCATGCATACAGTTTTTACATAAAAAAAAAAAAGATAAGACTGTTTACTGCAGTCCACTTCAACAAATGATTGAAGGCAGACTGAAGCTGCCATTCAACAAACCTCATGCATGACAACCAACTAGAAATGTAGAAGTCATCAACATAGAGCCTATTTGCAACAGTAGAAAGAAGTTGTATAGTGATAGCATTAATCTTCAAACTGAAAAGTATGACAATCAAGAAATAGCCCTGAGGGATTCCAAGTTCCTGTGGAATGGGAAAGCAGGAAAAGGTGAAATAACAGAAAAACAAAAAACTTAAAAAAGATATGTAATTGTGGTAAAACACAACAAACTACAGAGTACCAACTGTAGAAAAATAAATGGTGTAGCACTACTTCAGAAAAAACATGAAATCAACACGTGAAAAGAGCACAACTCAAAAGTGTCTGCACCAAACAACTTCCCTACAAGAGGTCATAGTTCTGTAAAGTCAAATAGATTACACTTATTTTGAATTTCCCACAAAACTACACCTGATTTAGTAGTGAAAGACCAAAGGGAAAGCAGCTAATCAACATCATCCATCATCAACTCTGGTACTACTCTTTTACCAACAAATAGTAGACTGACCACCATGTTGTAATACCTCTATGGCTGAAAAGGCAAGCATGTTTAATGGGACACAGATTTAAACCCATGATTTTCAGAATGCGAGTTGAGCTCCCAAATCACCTGACCCTGCTAGGCAAAAATTGAATAGAGGAAGACAAATGTACTTCTACTGGTGGAGGGTTGTTGCATGACAATTCTCATGTTAAGATGCTGTGAACCACATCAACTGTGGATCAAATGGAAGTTCAAGGTTTGTGCCATGGAAAAATATTTTTTTGCATAGACAGGGCAGCACTGAATGAGAATAGCTATACATGTGAAAGGAGGAGAGACATGTTATGAAAAAGACAAATGCTAGCTGTTGGCTAAAGTACTGTTGTAGATTTAATATTCTTTAAAAAACACAACATCAGTATGATCATGCACAAAAAGAAATATCTTATTACCAATAAAAATATATTAAATAGCCTTGATGATGCAACTTTAAAAGTATAATGGTATCCGAGATAAATTGTTATAACATGTTAGTTATTACTATATTACAAGAGTGCAACCAAAAGAAAAAAAAAAAAATTATCTGAACAGTATAATCTTTAACTATAATATTGGTTCTGTAACTAAAATACAAATGTTAAATGCAATACAAAGAATACATGTTAAACATACTTTAATTACATACAGATGACATGAGACCATTCTATTTTTCAATACAATCCCGTCACACCCACTATTGAGAAAACAGCAAAAATTTAAACCCATCTTCACTGATTTTCCTTTTAAATTTTTAAAAAAGTGCATACCTTTACTAATACCAAAGTTTGAAATAAAGCCTAACTTTTTTTTTAAACCAAATCTTAAACTTATTTCTCCTTATCCTATTGTCTTATGATTATTACATAAGAAAATCAAGGGCCTTTATCCTACCAATCTCCCAGATAATATTGTAATCTTCAATAATGTCACTTCTTAACCTTGTTTTCTCAAAATACATGACTGTATTCTGCTAAAACAACTCTTCCATCCCCAGAATCATCCTACTATCCCTTTACTGAGATGTTTCCAATATGGTAATACTCTTTCTTAAATCAGAAGATCAAAGTTTGAAACAACATTCAAAGGAAAGTCTATTTTGTAACTTATGTACAGGAACAATTACTTCTTTTGACTGAAAATCAAAATGTCCTTAAATATACCCTAAAATTCTATTATTTTTACTACTAACAACAAAAAGAAATCACTACCAAGCAATTGAATGGGTTCTCATCTGCATTAAACATATGATCCAACTTATGATAATGCATATATATAAAATACCATTTAATACTGCATAGAAAAGAGGATTTTATAATTGAAAGTGTAGATGAGACTTCCTTTTTCATGGGTATGTTTGTGGTTAAGTTGTAAGTATTTTAAAACATCTTTCATTATCTCCACACCCGTTTCTAGAGAAAAGTTAAGAGTTTATGTTGATATTTCAAATTGTCAAGAATTTGATATGCAGATTTTTAAAAATATTTCAGGACTGGTTAAGTTAGTAATGGGGAAAAAAATTTAAACATAGCTTTCTGCTGGAGTACAAAGATAAAATTGGTATTTTCAATCAAGAAAAGGAATGGAAAATAGAACACAGTGACATAAAAGCACATACATTATTATAAACATGTCCTCAAAAGTAACAATTCTAGCTTTTATTATTAAATAGTAAGCAGAAAGAGACTAACTTTACAATTTGATTACTGTTACAACCAAAGATATCAAAAAAATTCTAGAGGAAAATATAAATATGACATATTGCAACACAATAAACTACAACCAACTTTAAGACTTGAAAGCTGTTAAACATAATGCACCAGTGCAACACGAGCTAAAATGCACTAACACACAAATCAATATATATAAACAAAGCTGCACTTGGTAATATTAATAAAATAATCAATCATAAGAAATTTTGAAATATGAATTCTGTTAAATCCACTACAGTAACCCAAGCTTAGCAAAGTTGCATCTAAAAAACTCAGTAAGAAATGAAAAGGAAGCAACATAAAATGTTGCTAAGTGTTCATAGCTACTAGTCAGACATTTAATTACCTCTTATATTTAAGTAATTTTAACTGGGAATAACAAACTTAATTTTTTGTACATTCTCAGCAGAAAAGTAATAACCACTTCTGGTGACTTTTGACAACAAACAAACTGTTAGCCATATATAAGAAAACCTAAGCAATGATTAGATAAAAGTCCAGTCATAAACAGTTTTAAACTGCAAACACAGTACACTGTGTTCACATAAAAACAATAAAATTAACCTTTAAATGGCAGCCATTATCAATTGATGGTACTACCTATAACAGTCCTGCTACTTAAAGGTTAAAAAGCATAGCTTGAGAATTATGACAAATTTTGCATTTACAACATATGGCAAAAATCTAACATTTGAGATAAAATTCCAAAGGTACAGAAAAAAGTGAATATGATGGAAAACAATAAGCAGATATAAATTGAGCCAATAACATTCCTATAAACATGTACTTTGTAAGCATAATTTGAGGTAAAGCAGTAGTCATTATATGAAAAGTTTAACATTTTTGAAACAAATAACTGTCATCTGAAACGGGTTTCATACTACCTTGATTTTCTGACAGGCAAGAAGAGAAACTATCCTTTCTGCTTCACTCTTTTTACTTGCTGTACTTTCAACAACAAAATGCTGAGGCCAAGTGACAGTTAGACGAGCTTTCCACTGTTGTTGTTTTCGTGGTTCTAGGTGTATATTAAAAACAATGATTTACAAAAAGTTTAATTAAATCACATAATGTACACAAATTTTACAAAGAAAACTCATTCTATTATACTTTAAATAAAAATACACAAACTTTAAAATTTATGGTGAGGATAAAATTACACTAAAAGGTTCACTGAATTTCTTGGTAGTTATTTAATACTTAGACTTATAAGAAAGTGATGGATATGGCCTTCACCTGGTGGTAGCTGCTGTAACAGAAGTTTGGAAGTTGCTGTAGCTAACTGGTATTTTACTGACACTTCATGAAGTATTCTTTTAAGTAACTGGCTTGGTTGAGGAAATTGTTCTGTGAGCTTCTCTTTTTCTGTTTATAATCAAAATATTACCGTAAATAAATATTTTATTCTTTCAAATAAATACAATTCCCTTTAAAGAATATAATTTTAATATAAATTTCATAAGCTTGTGTATGCCAACCTTATTGTTGTTTCAATGGCAGACATGTAATATATGCAAAAGAAACGGTTCATAATATATTCCAATTGACTTTTTGTTCATCATTTCAAACTGCGATAATGTTTTGTCATACCACACCGTTAATGTGGATAGTTTAACTTTTCACAAGTAGCTATACACATAGAGGAAAAGATCAAATACCTACTCATCAGGCACATACATGGGCACTGCCCAATATCCATGCATATATCTGAATTAACGAAGGAGCCAATAGGTGTATATTGTAATTTTAAACCAGTCTACAGTAAAACCAAAAGTCTAATAACACATTTTAAAACAATGTAGAAAATTATTTTTTTTCACGATTCTTCAAATACGCTACGTATTACAATGTCTTAGCCTAAGCATGAAAATTTTCAAGTCCAGCTTCAATAACATGTACTATAAACTACATAATACATTACAAACAAGTCTGTCTCTTACATCAAATTGCAAAGGTACTTACGGATTTTTGGTACCTTCACTTGTGCAGGGTTAGGAATGTAATATGAAACATTCCTTTTTTCACAGCGTTTTTCTTCTTCAAGCCAATAGCGAAAGGGATACGATTTAATTTCTTTGCCAAAATAAGAACAGTATTTTTTAATAGCAGGAAATACTTTAAAAACATTTTTTTGGCTATTAATTCTACTAAGATTTAAATAGAACATGCTTTCTTTTCGATTTACGTAATACTAACACGTTGGCTTGATCTCGTTGAACAAACAGAAATAACATTGAGCTTGTAACAAAAACTTTAAAAGCATATTTTAAACGTAAATAATAAAAGTTAATAATATAAAGTTAGTATCAACTAACTACCGCTATGGACCAGCAATACTTTATAGTAAATTCAAATTATTTTCAATTTGAAAAACCAATTTTCTAACATTTCACATCGAAACGAAAAATAATGATTACACACAGATGCACAACGAACAAATTTTTCATTTTATTGAAAAACTGCACATTTGTCAAGAAATAAACGTCCATATATTACAAATACTCACACTGAGTATTTCAAACACGTTATTCCTACCAAAGTTACTTATTACAACATTCAGTTAGCATCTCAACATGCACATACGATGTATGAAGCGTCCTCTGTTGCGTTAAAACTACTTGGTGCCTATTTATAATTAATTTTAATGTCTGATAATTGATTGAGACATTTCATACAAAATGATATTAAAGGCTTTAGAGAGAAAATTATATATAAGTATCACCCTCACACAGCATTAAGAATTAGAAAAACAAATAAAAAATAAAATAGAAATAGAAATAGCCCTACTGTAAAGTTACATATTCCAATTGCTCACGGTGAATGGAACATCAGATTTTACATTGTAACTCTCTAAACTCACCACTGAAATACTGGGGGACGCTGTAGGAGAGTATTAGCGGCTAATTAATTCTTGTTCAGGGAGGTAAGAGGCAAATTAAAAGTAAGAAGGCCAAGACATAATTGAGTGAGGGAATGCGCGCTACCAACATACCTACTACCAATGGGGTAAGGACTCACTTTAAGACCTTTGCAACTCTTGGGATTTTGATTAAATTTTATGCGTTCTCCCGCTTTTCTTCAGAGAAATATTCATTATTTTGATGCATTTTTACTGGAACAAATTGAAAGATGGGGTGGTGGCAAACCCCAGCCTCCCTGATTCCTACGCCACTATTGTTTACAAAATATCTCAATAAATGTTTCAAAGTTACAAAAGCTATACATTGAGCTACCTAAACTCTGTGAACCATAAGAAATCAAACCCCGGATTTTAACGTTATAAGTCTAGAAATCTACCACTAATTTATCGGTGGGGTGGGGGTTACAAAAGAGTAAAACACCGTAATTTTCAAAATATTACAAACTAAAAGAATCCATAATTGACTAGTTTATATATAATCACAGTATATGACTTATTTTGTATTTATCCTTTATATTTTTATTTTTACTTAAACATTTATCTCGTTAAAATAATTATTTAATTTCTAAAGCATTTGTGTAAATACATTATCGAATAGCAAATAAATAGTAGATAATGTACTGATAAATATATTGCTAAAGTATAGAAGCTTGGTGTGTTTGTTTGTTGTTAAGCGCTAAGCAACTCAATGAATTATCTGCCATGGTCATCACTGAATGCCCATTTTACATCTGTAAGCAGATAGACTTAGATGATATTTTATAGCAAGACTTCTTAGATATTACGACATTGAAATATTTTTTACTAGGGGTAAACTGCACACAGAAACGTAGATCTTAAGTTTTCACCCCCCGCTAGTACAGTGATAAGTCTACGGATTTACAACGCTAAAATCATGGAGTCGATTCCCCTCGGTGGGCTCAGCAGATAGCCTGATGTGGCTTTGCTATAAGAAAAACACACTCTTAAGTTTGGACTAGTGCCTTCAAACTTATGTGCTAAAGTTACGACAGTTAATACCTTCTCGCTAACTAAAATTAATACTCAGATGCTGAATGCTAGCATTAGCAAGGCTAAGGGTGAACCGTCAATACACAAAACTACTGATACTTCAAACGCAGTGGTATAGAACAAATTCGGCATGGTAAGAATATGAAGTGGTTAAAGAGAAATCAAATTAAATAACATTGAAAGAAGAAATTTAAGCCAAGCAAAGACATTAGTAGCAATAGTAATAATAACGCCGATAATTCTAAAAAGAGAGTAAGTTGAATTAAAATAAGGCAAAGTAAGATTAAGAAATTTAAGCAAGGAAATAGCAAGTCAGAACCCTCAGATGACTCTACACTTACACATGATGTAAGCAAAAGAACATTCCAACAAAAGAATATGATAAAAAATGTAACTGTAAGATTCATTAAACAAAAAAAATGCTTGCCAAAAGTCAATTTATTGATGCTAAGGTATAAGACTTTAAGCAAAATGAAGAAGTATTAATTGAGCCTGTAGAAATAGAATAGCTAACAGTTTACATAGCTGCTTGTACAATAAGATATCAACAGATATTAATAAGGTTGCTAAACGAACATAGAAATATATTTGTAGGAGAAGATGGTTCTAATGGATGTACAAATAATATTAAGCATCAGATAGTGTTAAGAACAATAAACCTATAACAGAAAGACCTTATAGAAGTCCAGAGAAGCACAGGTTAAAACTAAAGGAATTTGTAAAGAAAATGTTTGAACGAGGTATAATAGGAGATAGTAGTTGTCCATATGTATCTCTTGTTGTATTAATTTCTAAAAATGATGGTCGTGTACGGTTCTGTACGGATTTTCGAAAGGTGAACGGCGTAACAGTCAAAGACATCTATCCATTGTCTGATATTTAGGAGAGGATTGATGGGTTAGGAAAAAAGTAAGCACTTTTCGTTCATAGAGTTACAGGTACGTAGAGATCGAGGAAGAATAGAATACTAAAATTGCATTTGTACTGCCTTTAGTACCAGTTTAAGTGTATCCACCCTGGTATTTTTTACTGAATATTACATAAAGTTTTACATCTTAAATTCAAAATTTTATTAAACTAATATTGTTTATGTTATTCCAATTAGAATAGCATAAAATCTTAGCTAATAATACGTATTTCAATCGTAAATAAGTTTTAAGTTCTTAATTCTAAAAGGCAATATTTCTAAAAAAATCTAAATTTCCCTTACTATGACACACGTGACACATTTTACCATGACATCATTCCTAATCTATACACCACCCTTGATAAAGTACAAAATTAAAAGTAAATTACTCACTATAAAACCGTCATTTCTCAGATGAACCACATTTATTATAGTCTTCAACTTTGTTTGGTTACACTCTTACCACTTACAGAGCAACAAAAAGTCAATACCTTTTTCACAGTTTCTACAACTATGCAAATTATGTTGTGATGATAACAGTTATAAATCTAAATCCAAAGACTTGTGCTAACATACCCCCAAACCAACAAGGAGATAAAATATATTATATTAAACAATTACACAATACTTTTCCATTGACCTACCCTTACAAACTAGACAAAAACCTGAAATAAATCCTGGAGCACAGTAGCTTTAAATAAAAACAAATGATACTCAAGTACTCACACATGTAAACGAAACAAGTGCGTCACCTGTCCACATATAAACAGCATGCATCAGGAAATAACACAACTTTCGACATAAGACAGTCCCTTACGTTTAAAAACAAATGTATCATTTACTGTATGATTTGAAAAAGATGCAATAGTTTATATACCGGACAAACAAGCTGTCTACTCAGTGATTGACCATGAGAACTTTTATACCATATCAAACTGTCAAACCAAGATACATCTGTAGGCAAACATTTCATCACAACTATACAGTTGAGAACTTTTCGATTCTTAGACTTATTAGTGGTCCGACAGAAATTCACAAAGAAGAATGACTGGAAAGGATTGGTTTGGTTTGTTTTGAATTTCGCACAAAGCTACACCAAGGCTATCTTCGCTAGCCGTCCCTAATTTAGTAGTGTAAGACTAGAGGGAAGGCAGCTAATCTTCACCATCCACCGCCAATTCATGGGCTACTCTTTTACCAACGAATTGTGGGATTGATCGTCACATTATAACGCTCCCACAGTTGAAAGGACGAGAATGTTTAGTGTGACAGGGATTCGAACCCTGGACTCTCGGATTACGAGTCGATTGCCTTAACTACCTTGCCATACCGGGCTGGGAAAGAAGTACTATCCTAGTATTAGAGACATTCAACGTAGCAGGTCTATACGTCGTAAAGGAAGTGACAGTAATAAGATATTCTTCTGCGTGGTACAATACCTATTATTTTAGATGACCCTTCCAGAGAGACCTATTGGGTGGCAGAGACATCCAGTGAGTTTCAACTTACCTACATGGACTTCGCAGGGAATAATGGGACGGTTATTTTTACGGTTCAGTAAAGTTGTGTAAAATATTGAGGCAGGAATACATCAAAACCTACACCAAAGGCGTCGAGAATGTAATAATACAATTACTCTTAAAAGAAGTTAATAATAATATTGTTCTAAAAATTAAACATACGAAACACTGTCTTATCAGGGTGGAATGTACTCCTAATGGAAGTTATCAAGATAGTTGTAGGTAGTTTAAAAAACAGTGCATATCCAAGGAATGGTAATAAAAATTAGATAAAACTTAATTTCCTTCATTAATGACGCGTTGACCGCAAGCTCTATTTGATCAGAGACCATTCTTGAAAGTTCATGAAGTATGGAATATCATTCAAAGATTGCCGCGGTTAGAAATGTGATAATGGTGCAATTATAATCTTGGCCAAAATGGTTACATCCTGTTCAATATTTATGTTATTGTCTGTATGTATTGAGAAGTTATTGAGTAAATGTCCCTCGGACAATAACAGAGAAAATAGCAAACGATCAAACAAACATGTACAAATCGCTAATCTGGTCTGTATAAGTTGTTCTGAGTATTTGAGCTTACATACACACCTCTTTTGAATAAAATAATGTGCTTTTACGGTTTTTTAAAACAGCTCCACATTTTGTTTAGACAATTTCTCTATGCTTGGTTTAGAGTCATGCTTCGTCACTTGCCAGAAGTTATAAGGCATTCAGCATATTGTTCGAATGTCCATAAATAGTATGAAACAATCAGATATTATCAGTATCTGCATTTTTAAGTAATATTAACATCAAGCAGTATTTAAAAAAGAAAACACAATTTTAGCATGAAATATGTTATTAATACATCTAGGAGTTAGTTGTTTTTTGTTTTTTTTTTAAATTTGCGTTTCTTTAAAAAGTTAAGCACAGGTCGAAACAGGGATTACCAACAAGTAACAGATAAATGTTACAGTTGGAACCTCATTGTATTTAAAACTTGATTATAAATACAACCTTCCTATGTCTGTTAAAACACTGCATTAAAAACAATGACAACAAGCAAATACACGTAAAAAAAGCCTTTTAAAAAACGAAGTACATGTAGAGATGGCTAATATGAAACAATCAAAACTGCAAACAAGACAGTAGGGATGGTACTTCCTATTATCTTGTTGGCATTGTTTTTGAATGATTGATATTAGCCATCCTTACATTTACTTCCTTTCGTGACGCGTTTTTGCTTTATGACTTTATGTGTAAGTTTGTTTACGCTCTTCATTGAAAAGGATGTTGCAGGAAGGTTGATTTTTTCAGATACTTGTAAAATTTATAGGCTCGTTCAGAATGACAGAAAACATTGAGCAACTGCTGTTTTTTAATAATTTTGATTAAAAATGATTTTTATTCATGGCATTGAGCTATTTCCTAACTTTGAATTACTGTATGTTAAATGTCATTTTTTTCTGGCCAAAATAATTGTTATACACAACTAACTATATTTAATAGTAATTATAATATAATTTTGTGTTATCTACATGTATTATGCAATTACGCATTTATTTGCAAAATATCATAAATTTAACTTATTCATTTGTACAATGCTTAACTTGCTACAAAAGTCAAGTTAATTTTATGAACACACAAATAATAAACCTTCGAAACTTATAATCTCTGGTCGTTGTTTGTAAAATAACGAACTTAATTTCAATAACTGATATCTTACTTTCCTTTTCCATTGTGTCCTCCAGTGTTTTACCAGTAAGTTTGCAAGCTTGTGATGTTGAAATAATCTTTGTGCTAAACAACTTTAAATAAAATTTTATCCACTATAACTGAAACTCTACCTTAACAACCAGACAATAATGTAAAAAATTCAAGTTGGAGCAGTGTTCTTAAGGAGCTTGATGTACTGGATTTAATGGGTGTTTGTAGCAGCACATCACTGCAGTAAAGAACGGGAACATTCACAATTCTTATTGTCAGAAGCGAAACATACAATACAGTCAGATTACGAACTGTTTTTCTGGAAGAAGTCAAGTAGATTTGGAACCTAAGTCGCTGTGACATGCTACTGTGCATCTTTAACTGAGCTTCTGACTTATCAAAGACTGAGTTTACCAGTCAGCCTGACACTTTACACACACCAGCCAATATGAAAGAATATTTTCTTTTAACTGGCTTCAACTTTACAAGTTTACAAAAGTTCACATTACTTCAAACAATAAAAAAAAAGGCTTGAATATAAATCTTGAAGAGCCAGTGGTGAGTGATAGAAAGAACTTCTTTCTTCAGACACAAATTGACTGCAGGTTCATTTTATTGCCCACTCTAACATTCACACATAGCTTAGGGTTCCAGTACTTATGGCTCTGACTACAATAATGTTTGTAAGCGACTGGTCTCCATGTTAGTAGATCCCACTAGTTTATCTGCCAGAAATCTTGGAGAGATAATGAAAAAATCTGTGCTCCAGTCTGCCAAAGGATGTTTAGAATTTGTAGAGTAATAGGATGAAGTGAAAAATACCTATAAACTATTGATTTTATCTCTACATCAAAGGTCTTCTCATCCTTTAAATGTATGAAAAAAAATAAAGGATTTCCCAAAGCAAAGACTTCAGGATATTACGATACAAATGTGATATTTTTTCACCAATAGTCCTAACTTGGATCCTAGAGCACCTATCCATCCAAACTATAATATAATATAATATAATGATGCCAGGATCAAACTAAATGGATGAAGATCTAACCTTGGGTCAGAGAGCTTTGGACTATCTTAGAGGAAGAAGCAATAATGGAGCCTGTTGATTCAATGTGGAAAAGAAGAACACCTATAGAACTAAAGGGGCCTTCTAAAAGATTTTATCTGAAACGAATAAATCCACAGAATAGTTTTTAGTTCTATGGGATCTCTTTAGAGTCACCCATTCAAATGTTTGAATAACTTTATTTTACATTTTATATACAATTTTATTTAAATTTACGGAAATTTTTATTTGATCTGGTACTATTCATTTAGTATGTATTAAGTTGCATTTACACTGTATTTTGAATTATATTATATTTAATTTTTGATTTGCATTACTGATTGTAATGTTATCTGATTTTGTTGTAATATAACATCAAGCTTTATACCTTTATGTTCACTAATTTTGTATTACGTGTCTCAGTTTAGCGTCACCTAAACTACATATAGTTACTATTTAATTATTTGTAATGATTCGTGTTACACTTTAAGCCTTTGTTTCATTCTGTGTATATAACTATACATAACTGCCCACTTTTCATTTTGTTTCATTTGCATTTATTTCTATTTAAAATCTAATATTTCTCCCTTAGTTCATATTTTCGTTAATATTAATCGTTTGGTTACTTTGAAGTTAAGCAAAAAGTAAGACAGTGGATTACATGTGTTCTGCCCATCACAGGTATCGAAACCCGGATTGTAACACTGTAAGCCCACAGAAGTACCCTTGTACCACTGGGGAACTTCAGCATAAAAAACCTATAAACTTACAACTGAGTCATTGGTGGGCAGTCCCATTCGTAATAAGATAAATTTACATAATGTTGTATTTACTATGATTTTCCCGACTTATAGATGACTTCTCATTCAGTAATTCTCTACTTTATTTTGTAATCTGCCTTTTTTTTTTTTTTTGTTCAGCTCAACCACTTCTAAGTAATACACTGCTGGCCAAAATCTTAAGGCCAATGAACATAAAGAAAAAATATTCATTTTGCATTGTTAAACTCAACCACTTACTTGAGTAGAGCATCAAAAGATGAAAATAAGAAAAGTGAAAATAAAAATAAAAAACTTTTTTAGCATTTAATATGGAAAATGTGAACACTATGAAACTAGCCTCAATACTAACTGGTCAAAAGTTTAAGACCCAACTGAAACGAAGTGTTAATCGGTAAACACGTAACGAAATTTACTCATTTGTGTTCAAGCATTAGCATTGCCAACATCTCCCACTGACATCTCCTGTGTTACATTGGGTAAAAACAAGGCAAAAGCTAAAAAGTTGACGGAGTTTGAACGTGGCAGAATTGTCGAGCTGCAAAAGCAAGGTCTCTCTCAACGTGCCATCGCTGGTGAGATTGGGCGTAGTAAAACTGCTGTTGCAAATTTCTTAAAAGACCCCAAGGGATACGGAACGAGAATTTCAAGTGGTCGGCCCAAGAAAATTTCGCTGGCGTTAAGCAGGAGAATTCGACGGGTTGTCCGGCAAGATAATAGCCGATCGTCGAACCAGATTAAGTCTGTGTCTTACGGACACAGAATGCAGCTCAAAAACAATAAGACGGCATATACGAGAGAAAGGCTTTAAAAACCGTAAACATCTTCAAAGGCCACGCCTCCTTCTACACCACGAAACAGCTCAGTTAAACTTTGCTGAAAAGCACCAAACATGGGAAGTAGAAAAGTGGACAAAGGTTTTGTTCTCTGATGAGAAAAAATTAACCTGGATGGTCCAGATGGCTTCCAATGTTACTGGCACGATGAGGATATCCAATCGGAGATATTTTCTACACGACACATTGGAGGAGGTTCCATCATAATCTGGGGTGCTTTTTCCTTGCATGGAACAATGGAGCTTCAAGTTATACAGGGTCGTCAAACAGCAGCTAGAGAGAGCATCCTTATTGACTGAAGGCCCTCGCTTGTGTGGAAATGACTGGATCTTTCAGCAGAACAACGCTGCAATCCACAATTTTAGCAAAACAAAGGACGTTTTCATGACGAATAACGTGATTCTTTTGGACCATCCAATGTGTTCGCCCAAACTGAACCCCATTGAAAATGTTTGAGGGTGGATGGCAAGAGAAGTCTATAGAAATGGACGTTAATTCCAAACAGTGCATAATCTTCGTGAAGCCATCTTCATCACTTGGAATAACACTCCAACCAGCCTTCTGCAAACGCTTATATCGACCATGCCAAAGCGAATATTTGCAGTTATTCGCAATGACGGCCATGCAACTCACTACTGAGACCTCCTGTTGAGTTGTTGAGCATTTCCTATCCTGTTTAGGACTTCTTTTTGGTATGGTCTTAAACTTTTGACCAGCTAGTACTTAGGCTAATTTCATAGTGTCCACATTTTCCCTATTAAATGCTAAAAAGTGTTTATTTTTATTTTCCCTTTTCTTATTTTCATCTTTCGAAGCTCTGCTCAAATAAGTGGTTGAGTCTAACAACGCAAAATGCATATTTTTCTTTACGCTCATTGGTCTTAAGATTTTTGCCAGCAGTGTATGCTTAATTATACTAATTTTGAACTTGTCCTGCAGTTATCAACTAGTGCTCTAGAGTTCATGTGTATTTTATGAAATTCACTCTGAATTCGTTTTGTATCACGATTAATTTTATCGGATTTATGATTAATCTAACGTAATCATGCTTCGAAATCAAACTTTATATAAATATAGATATAGGAAGAAACAATGGTGGAGCCTATCGCTTCCTGGTTGAAAAAAAAAAGGCAATCAGGGGAGTGAATAGGAAGGCCTTCTAAAAAACTTTACCCAAAAGAAATCCACAGAGGACCTTTATAGTCTTGTAGGACCTCTATAGAGACACTTACTTAAATATAAAAACGTGATTTTAGGCATAAATATATAACTTTATTAAAGCACATTCAGGTAAAATGTTCAAAACTATTTTCAAACAAGTATTCTTTGGTTAGTTATTTTCTGTAAAAGGCATGAAAATGGGCTTGAATATGCTTTAATCGTTACCTTTGTCTAAGATTATGTACTTTAGTGGTCATTCAAGTTTTCTCTTTTAAAAATTCGCACAGAACTACACCACGGCTATCCATTCTTAATTTGGAATTGATATACTAAAGTGAAGTCAGCTAGTCAACAGCACCTATCAACAGCTCTTTGATACCCTAACAGAATATTAGGAGTTAGCTATAATTCTTTTAACACACCGAGGGTCTATGTGTGCAAAGTACATTTTTACTGTAATGATACACGAACTATAGACCTTCAGATCCACAGTCTTAGATGTTCTCTAATAACTAGGTCAAACCTTGTCAACGTTCCAGAGATTTTATATTCGCCTTCCCTTGTATTATATCTCCTCCAAGGTAGAGGTCATACCTAAGTGAGAATGTGGTACAGGTGTTTCTAATTAGTAAAAGATGGGAATGAAGGAAAGTGTAGTACAGGTATTTCGAATTAGTATTAGATGGGAGTGAAACTTTGTGGTCAAAGGTGCTGGAACTTTCTTAAACTTACTGGTGTTAAAGATTATAAAGAGGGAAGGTCGTTATATTAATCAAATTACCTAGAATACCTACCACAGTCCTTACAAAATGTTAACCGCTTATATTGTTTTGCAACCCAAGTACACATAGCCATAATAAAAATACTAGCAACATTGCACATTATTAAAATCCTATAAGAGCGCAATTCAAAATTATCATATTGTCAGATTATTGATAGTTTTTAACACACAGGCTCTTATGAAAAAAATCCTACCATTAATTGGGTCAAAAAAGTAAAATATATAGCACTAATGCCATACTAAACAGCGTTTTAAACGATACTCATTTGACCGAAGTATAATTTTAGTATACTTTTTTCGTAAGAGATAGCATTTCAAACAACTACCGATCACAAATTCCAAACGTAACACTGCAATATCATTAACAAATTGATTCATACATTTACAGCGAGGTTCGATTTTATTTTTGTAAACTTACCTGAAGTAAGGGACAAAAAAGTACATCTATCTATGCTATATTAAAGCAATAAAATTATAATCTTATTAGCCACGACCCACAAAAGATGTGCAGTAGTTTTCATGCCCTTTGGTTGAATTTTCCTTATTTTATCATTTTCATGCAAAACATTTAAGGTACACTTTCTTAAACATGGGCCTGGCATGGCCAAACGTGTTAAGGCGTGCGACTCGTAATCCAAGGGTAGCGGGTTCGAATCCCCGTCACACCAAACATGCTCGCCCTTTCAGCCGTGAGGGCGTTATAATGTGTCGATCAATCCCACTATTCGTTGGTAAAAGAGTAGCCCAAGAGTTGGCGGTGGGTGGTATATGACTAGCTGCCTTTTCCTCTGGTTTTACGCTGCAAAACTAGGGACAGCTAGCGCCTACAGCCCTCGAGTAGCTTTGCGCGAAATTCAAAACAAACGAAAGTAAACAATAAGGTGTTTATAATAGTGTACAGATTGTGAAACAATTATTATCAGTCAGGGTATGACATAGTTTTATGAACTGAATCAAAGAAACAAACAACAAATAAATCCCATAGTAAAGAACAAAGTAGCTAAAAGATATCTATGAAATTAAAAATTATAATCTTGCAAAGCAAAGTTAAATATATAGTTGTAATGAAGAAATATTTAGCTTAGTTTGTAGAAACATCTGAATGCATGTTCAATAAAATGATAATAATAAGTTTTTAACAAATTGCACATGTATATTTTAGACCAAAATAAGTCGAAAAAGCTCATATAAATTA
Organism: Tachypleus tridentatus; assembly: GCF_004210375.1. Lineage (NCBI taxonomy): Eukaryota > Metazoa > Arthropoda > Merostomata > Xiphosura > Limulidae > Tachypleus > Tachypleus tridentatus. The sequence goes on from NC_134834.1 coordinate 136,926,654, forward strand.
TTTTTAGTACAATGTTAATTTTTAATGAAAAATTAATTATACAATGTTTTTGTGTAATACCTTTCAAATAAAAAACTAAAGCTTAAACCAAAGCCAGTCATCAAGTGATGACGATAACATTGTGCCATTGCGTATCATACTCATTACATTGAAAAGTTTTGACTAAGCAAAAGACAGGAAAAATGATTGTGTGTTTTCTTAGAGCAAAGTCACATCGGGCTATCTGCTGAGTATACCGAGGGGAATCGAACCGCTGATTTTAGCTTTGTAAATCCGTCGACATACCGCTATACTAGGAGGGGTCAAGTGATTATGAATCGAAAAACCAATATAAACTTTTCGAACAAAGGACTTTAACGATATGAGATTTGTAGATTTAGATAAAATATTTTGCGAGAAAAATTCCAGACAGACAAATGTAAATTTATTATTTGTATAGATACTTTACAGGAATGTGCAAAATACAGCGGAAGACAATACTTAATTAACAAAAAACTGTTCTTATAAATAAAACAGTACCTTTCCTTGGAATTACAGGAAGTAACGTTAGAACATTGCCCTTTCAATGTAAGCTTCCTTTCATTTATTTCTGAATTGTGCATCCAAGGTATCTGTTCTGTTTTTGTGTATGTAGAGCAAAGCCACTATATTCAACGTTTTTGTTGTATACTTTGCCTGAGATATATTTCATATATCGCAAAGCAGAACATAATATTTCAGTAGTGCAGAACGTCACTAGAATGCGCTAAAATCAAGTCATAAGGAATTATGTTACAAGTGTTTACAAATATATACCACACGAAACAGAAAACTTTCAGTCATGCACAACAAAAGGGCAACCACTTAAACCCACCAAACGGTTTTTGATCAAAGTAATAGACCTGGGGATTTTTCCCATCCTTTGTTGTTGGATAATCCAATATGTTAGGTTCGGGTTGGGACGGTTCCAGTGTATTTTGGCAGTAAGAGAAGCCAACCCCATATTCTCTGAATTGAAATTTCTGCTTCTTCTTCAGATTTTGTGCCCCATTTTACTGCTGGCATCTACATTGTAGTCAAAATGTGCATCCTGTGCTTGTGAGTCTTTGCTGTGCTTTTTGATAAATGCAGCACCAATTGACTTATTGGTTTTGCTCAGGTCAGAAGAAATAAAGTAATATGGTGTTGTCCATTTTTACCTTTTTTGACATCAGTAATGATGCCCATATTTAACCTCATTAAACGTCAATTTTTATATGACTCAATGCAGGTATTTCTGGCAGTAATAAAATTGTTAGCTTGCAGCAAAACTAAATGTTACAGCCAACAGAAAACATGAGGTTATCAATGATTTAGTGGCATGCTTTTTCCCCATGGTCTTTTAGATTACTATTTTATTGATTTTTAATCCACTCAGATAAAAGAGTTGTGGTCGAGACACACTAGTTCTTGTTGGTATTTGCCCTGATAGTACAAGTGCTGAAGCACTGGTTGTTCTGCTAACAATGTCCTTGGTACTCGTTAGTCCTCACATTATACAACATTCAAGCATCCTAGTTTATAACAATATGGGCTGCTTGCTGCAGTATAGGTCAACTACCAAATTTATAACAATGGCATAATACAGTATCACGCATAAGTGGCAATACAACTGCAAGATTTATGTGCATTAATACTGTATTTACCAGTTTGTGGTAGTTGTACTTCATCTTCTTGCCTGAAAAGTTGCTTCCAACACATCTGCTGGATCTTCATTTATTTCTTCTGAAGCTAATTTAATAAATTTGAACACTGCAGGGATTCCAGGATCTAAGCACTAAAACAAGTATCAAAACTCTATTTCCATCCATGTGAATACTCCAGGCTTTGTTTTAAAATTTGTATCTTTTACATTTTTAAACACAGTTTTCAGTTTCACAACAATAGTCTCAAATGTTTAATCATGAGTCATTTATTGAGCTCTTGTAGATGCACTGAGATAGGTAGACCATTGCAAGTCACTGACCTTAGATGCTTTAGAAGTCTTGTTTTTACCTTTAGTTCACATTCAGTTAGGCCAGCTATAACGGTGTTACGCATCATAAAAAATTCACTACCAGTCTGATAATCACTTTTATTGGAAGTTGATTTTTGATAGTTACAGATAAGAATAAATACAATGCCAGATAGTTGTTCAACCAGGTGGAGTTTTATTTCCAAGGACAAAAGAGTTGGTTGTATCATATATGATTTCCCACATTGTTAAATCTGGCAAGTAATTCAGGGACAACCATGTACCAGTACTCATTTATCATACTCCTTTCCATCCAAGTGCTGTAGTATGCTCAGCAAATTTTCCAAACTCATCATTAGATCTGACCAAATATTTGATGAAATGTCCAGGTATTACTTTACTGCTCCTTTAAATACTCATAGGATAATCTGCTTCATTCTTCTACCATTAAGGGGCTAAGACACTTTTAGTTCTGGAGGGAGATACTCCGTACATACATATACTTTAATTAATACTGTGTTAATTGCAGAATGTTGTGACACAGGAATTTGCACAGTCAGTATTGCCTTCTGTATACAGTCAGATGCGATAGCAATCTGGAAGACACCTGATTATCCTAAGTTCTGTAAGATTATGACAATTGGTGGTTTTATAGCTTTTCATGGCAAGATTTATTTATCATTTTCATCTGTATTGTCAAATGTGAGCCTTACCAGTGATTGTACTAGTCAATGAATATCTACTAGTCTCATAGAGATAACACTGTTGGATTTTTGGATGCTATCTTTGGCACATTATACTTCTCATTATGAGGGGTAACCAGCTGAGTTCGAATTGGTGCATTAACTATAACTTCCCTTAGCCATTTCTCAATCTGGAAACCCTGCAAATGGCTGGAGAATGCAAACAATCTTTGTTATAGCTGTTATGAGTCTTTGGTACAGGGAAGGCCCGACTCTTAATGTTGTGAAACATTATGTCTTAATTTCATTTACAGCTTTCTTTTCCTTTTCGACATCACAAGTTCTATATGGTTTTATGGAATACTATTCAAGGATCATACTAAATAAATTTATTAGAAAACTGAATCAAATATAACATTGAATCACATTTTAAATACATTTCACACATGAAAAAGGACCTTAGTCTCGACATCAGAAATACAACTTAACAGAATGATCAGCATGCAGAAGAATAACAATTATACCACGATCTTAAGATAGGTTGAGATTCTAGTATAGCATCTAATAATTATAGATTATCAATGCCAGTAAACATTCCAATTACTTACATTAATGAGAGTTTCACTCTTAAATTGTGCTAACATAAACAAACCTTTGCACTATATTTGTGAATAATCTACATCTCAGAGGATTAATTGTACAGAAACGTGGCTGAGTGAGTACAAGCTAGGTAATAAAGAAAGTTCATGACTACCTATTTCCTACTTACAGTGTATTTAATTAAACATAAAACATCTGCAAAAAATTTCAAAAAGAAATGAATATATGTAAATATAGACATATTAATTTTTGATTACCGTCTATGAGAAAGTATGATCTGCCATGCTTCAAGTACTGCACTATTTTCGTTAAAACTTTCATTCATTGTGGTTTAATTATACCATTTTATTTTAATGTAGTATTATTTCACATTTGTTATTTATTCAAATAGCTACATTTTTTGTCTAATAAGTACTCAGAATTGTCATTAAATTGTTTTCATTCTACTTGCTTTTGTTTTTTGTCATTTTTATAAAGTAATACATTGTATACCCATGATGCTGTATGACTTTAATACGCACATAGAGCAAGGATATCGAAAGTAGTGTCCCCCAATGGTTAGTCAGGTGATGCTTCGAGGGTAAAAACCTCAGTTAATAATGTTTAAATGATCACCAATTCATACATCACTAGTAGTTCTAAATTTGTCAGATGTTACCTTTGAAATAAGTAACATTAGGTTTAAATAGCATGATTTTAAATCTCTGTTGCCAATGGTACAGCAATATGCCTGTGGACTTCCACCACCAGAAATCGGGTTTAAATACCACTGATGGGCAGAGCACAAATATCCTATTGTGTAGCTTTGTGCTTAATTTCAAAAAACAAAATGTAACTCTTTTCTAAGGCAATCTGGTAGACAATCCAGTTAAACTGATTATTCTTTGTTTATAACAAAGCAAGTATACACACACACAAGTACTATGTGTATGCTATAATAAAGATTGTTAGTTTGTAATTTACATCGCATTTGGTCCTTATTTCATTTTTCATAAACCAAGTTATTAACACAAGTTTTGAACAACTCTGTAATAGGAACCTTGGTAAATATTCTATTATTCATTGAACCTGTCCCATCATTTGAAGGAAATTTAATTTGCTTTAAATATATTACAGAGTGCATGAGAACGGTAAATTTATCAGCCATAACCACAGGATATTTTATTGCAGAATTTTATTTTTCTTGACACGTCTGTTATCATTAATACTCCTATTTTATGAAATATAAATGGCTTGTTTGTTAAGGAAATGGCATTTTCCATAACTCAAAGGATATCCAAACAAGATGGAGAGTCAATTATTGAAGGAAGACAATTATTTGAAACTGTTGTTGGGTCTAGGTGAAATCCTTTCCTAGGCATTGAGCTCTTCCCTGTGTTGTGACGATTTGTGCCATCTACTTTGTTGTAAACAATAGCTCACAAGGTAAAACCACTGATAATGGTTGTTAATGCTTTCCCCTCTTGATGACTAATCTCAGTGCAAGGAAAATACAGACAACCGAGAATCGTTTCATTGTTGTGGTATCTAGCAATGTCTGAGACTGAATGTAGCAGTGTTCCCCAGCCAGAGTAACCTAACCTCAGCTATGGTCAAGCTACCTAAGAATACTAGAAAGAGACTTAAAGTGTGTGTTGTGGACATCTATCAATGAAAAATATCTCAATGGTAAATTAGATGACAAATATCAAACATAAAGTAAGTGAGCCATGAGGTGTTAATGAGCCTCTCTATCAAATTTTACATATATTTACTGGGTTCTTTACAGTAGGTTGGATAATAAATTTCAACAATAAATCAACAGCACACAATTCACTTGTTATAAAATAATAATGCTCTTTTCCAATAATCAACAGTCCAGTTTTCATACCTTTAAGCAAATCTTACTCCCTTGGCAACACATGGAGATCAAAGTAAACGTTTTTAAATGCAACATTAAGCCTTCTTGATACTGTAGATCTGGATACTTTTCCGTCATTTGGTACGTGGTCATTTATCTCTTGCTTGAGATCAGTAGCAGTCTTCCTTCTATCACAAAGGTTTCATTAACAAAGGTACTTAATATCAGCATAATTGAGTTTAGGTATTCTGCCTTTTGCTTTCCTATTTTCAAATTTACCTGTCTTGGTTTATGAACTAGAATGTACTTGACAATTTTTGAGGAGCATTTCAGTTGTGTAGCAATGTGTTGGAGAGTCCAGCCAACATCACGTAAAGCTTCTATATAAATTATCTGGTACATTAACAATTCCCTATGCTTTTTGGGCTATGGTATGGACAATAAAACATAAGATATAGTGTTAAACACTGTTTATAAGAAGGATTATTTGTGCATATGCTGGTATCATATGCTAGCTTCTTTCTATATAGTTAGAACGCTGTTACATGGGTGAGATATATGAACAACATTCTAGCCATAATATCAAGAGGACCAAATCGGATACTAGAAGACGTGCAGTTTAAAGTAGAAGAGCAAGATGGGAAGATACCATTTCTTGACACTTTGATTTGGATGCGTGACGAGGGAGCTGGGTTCTCTGTATATAGAAAACAAACCAACAAAAATGAATTTATATACTTCTCAGCACATAACAATAAAGTAAAGACAAATGTGTAATTGGGCTTCTTCCTGAAGGCATTGTGAATATGTAACTCAGAATTTTTTGATCAAGTAAATAAGCACATAATGGAACTTTTCAGGAAGCTGTAATACCTCACAGGCATACTCTTAAAGCTAAAGCATAAAATAAGGAACATCATGGAAAGGAATAATGACAATAGGTGAGAGAAACAAGTTTACAGCAGTCCTAAGTGCCTGGATTGGCAGTTGTATCAACAGATTATTGAAAGACACAACCACTGAGGTGGTAATGAAAACAGGAATAACAGAATAGATGGTGAAGACAGAAGATAGAAACACAGAACAGATGACAGCATAGTATATTTCATTCCATATGAGGGATTAAATAAAGTCTTGATAAGTTAATCTGGCAGGGGCCTGACAACAAGACCAAATGAACACAGAGTTTATGATAAAAGGCACAATAAAACCAACATGACAGCCAGCAGCAAGTGCAGAGGAAGCAGAGCACCTGTTTAAATGGAAAGAATGCAAAATCATCTACAAAGGAATGGAGCAACAACGGAGAAACTACAATGACAAAAGCACTTGATGTATGTGGGAAATGGGTTGGTGATTATTCACACATTAGAGTTTATGTTAAAGTGTTAGGAGTGGTGAAAAGGTGCATTTTAATCATCCCCAGTCTCACAGTTTAGTATAGTGAGTAATACAGACTTTATATTACATGATTGTTGAGTTTGTTAGTCCCAAATGAACCAACTTGTATGATAACTTAACATGCATCAAGATAGCATATCACAAAATATCTTCATGTTTAGACAGGAAGTCTCGCTTTCTGTAGACATAGACCATAATATTTGCCAGAATACATGTAGTGCTTAAGGTCTGTGTTAGCCAACACTCATAAGTTTGCAAGTCAATAGCTAGAAAAGGCTCTCATAATGTAGAAGATATGCTATGATAAGATGGTGATGGAATAAATGTAAAAGTGTGCATAATAGGTGGGTCTTTGATATATGCAAGCAGAATGAAAGCCAACTGGCTTTGGCAGGATGGGACCTCATCTTACATTCCAATTACTTGGCCCATTAAAGTACGTGGTAGAGAAAATTAGACAAGCTGTTTTTGTACAATAAGAGATTGATGAATCAGAGGAAGAGAGAAGCACTGTTTAATCCAAGTACAACATACAACATAGAATAAAAGACCTAAGAATACTAATTTGGCCATCCAGAATGAACCAAATGAGAAATTGCCAGATCTAGAGAAAAGGGACACCTCTGACAGATGGTTGAACAACCAATGATGGCCTTCTGATCATTACAGCTGGAATTAAACTTGATCATCTGGGAAAGTCATTTAATTGAAGGATCAGTAACTGAAAGGAAGTATGCTATTCTGATTTTCAAGTTATTGGTGCTATTGTAAGTTGTCTGTACTAGATTGTATGTTAATGATTCAGTTATTTAGAGATAGGGTGATTTGTTGATTGTATACTCAGTTGGGCCAAAAGGATGTTGCAACCTTTACTTTCAGCACTATCAAGCAGAGTCTCATTAATGGAGATATTCATTGGATATACATAACAACTGATCCATTAACATGTTTTGAGACAAAATGATGTCACTAGATGTAATGCTTTGTACATTAACAGTTTGTACAACTGAAAATGATAGCTAGAGGCTCAAACTGAGATGAAAGGGTATTGCAACCCTTCTTTTTCAAATTGTGTGTGTGCTCTCTTATAGCAAAGCCACATCAAGCTATCTGCTGAGCCCACCAAGGGGAATAAAACCCCTGATTTTAGTGTTGTAAATCCGTAAGCTTACCGCTGTACTACCAGGGGGCATTCTAGTTGTTAAGTAGCTTTCATCCTATGTTTTGCAAAAATCACTAACTGATTGACAGGAACTCCACAAAGCATACCACATAATCATTGCTAAATATTTCCCTGTACACCTGAGGAATATACACAGTGAGGGAGTTATTTTTCCTCCCGAGTGTATATTGAGAAGTATTGTAGTAACAGCACAAGTGTTAATTTTAGTTGATTAGAGTTTTAGTTGAAAAATCTTAGTTTAGCTGAATTCTACATGTGTCGTTTATTTCTCAATACCTGAAAAAAAGCAATAAAAAACAATGCAAGCACATTGCTATAGTATGGCTATCAACAAAAAAAAAAAAAAAAAAGAGTTGGAATGGTGTAACCTGAGATGTTACCAAAGGCAGTCTGTTTAAAGTTATGCATGCATGTGATAGATAATGTGTAATGATGGTATATATATATGGCAATATATTTTTATAAATAAATATACGTGTTTGGTTTTTCAGGCATGCATGATCTTTACATGAAGTCATTCATGAGTGTTGTATACCATGCATGGATAATTCACACAAAGAACACAACTATTCAACAACATATGAGTAGAAACAAAGGCTGGACATTAAGATCTTACAGTAGGATATCAACTCTGATTTTTTTATTTTTACGATATTATATTGAGATTCAGCGCACCTCCTATTTTCATTAATATTAAAGAAAAAATGTTTCAATTCTGAAATTGAAACGTTTGATAAGGAATAAATTTACATGCAAGAGTAGTTTTTCAGTAAGAGTAGTGCAATCAAACTGAAAGCTTGCATATCATATCAAATGTAAACTTGGTGTACCCAATGTTCTATTTAATTACAACAAAAATATTTTCAGTTATTCAAACTGAAATATTTTATAAACATAAAATTTTATAAATATTTTCTTAACATTATTTCAGTAGAAGACATGGTTAAATGTGCATGAAAATGTAGGTTGTAAGTGTACTAGTGAGTAATAAAAATATATATGTCAGAAAGTTAAAAGAGAGAGATGATGGAAGTGTTAGTGGATTATAATGGTTAGTAGTATAGGTTTTCAACTGTAAACCCAAGCCAGTTTTGTAGTCTTGACTGTATTATATTCCTACTAGACCCAGCTACTATTTATGTAACAGTTAGGTAGTTAATGGAGAACACAGTTCTGGGTAAAAGGGTAGGTTGTATTGGCTATTTTCATTGGAATAACAGAAATAGTTATTGGGCAAGCAAAAATCTAACGAAGACTAAGAATCAAGAAGTTCACTGGGAGTGTAGGTATGAGATATTTGTCTTCATTTGGCAAGCAATACATACCACTATGACAGACTCTTATGGCTCTTACTTCCAGTATTTGGATCATCCCTAAGACTGAGTTGGGTGTGAAGCTCTCACCAACAATGTTGTTGGTGAGGATTTTTATAGATCATGGAGTGCTTGTACCTCATACCAGCTCAGTGACATCACTGGTTCCATTATCCAGCCCAGGGATGAAGTAAGGAGTCTCAACATCAAAAGCAGTTGAGCCACTACTACCTAAGGGTAGTGACCCCAACCACTACACCTACAGTCATTACAGATCACTCCATTCCTCATTCTGAAGTGGCATTTCGAAAACACCATTTAGACCAGGGTTTCCCAACCTTTTGGCACTCGCAACCCCTTACCTAAAAGTTTGAAACCCATGTGACCCCCTACTTAGGGCTTACTATCAGCAGCTTAATTTTTCTTTTATTTTCTGTGAAGGAGAGGGAAAGAAACATCTAAAAAAAATATTTAAAAATTCTGTAATTATTTATTAGCAAATTCAATCACATTGGTCCAACCTGAATTCACAAAAAGAACATATATTTCTTAAAATAATATTAACATAGGTTTGAACAGCTTTCCAACCCAGCTAGTGAGATGCCTGATGTTGCATTTCAGCAGCAAGCTTTGAAATTCGTGGCCGAGTGTTTGTTAGAGCCAGTCTCATGTCATCTCCAACATCCAATCTGTTCCTATTCTTTGTTTTTATATTGACAAGAGTGGAAAATCCTGCCTCACACAAGTAGGTAGAAGCAAATGGAACAAGGACACGTAAAGCTATCATGCTGACTTTGGAGTATGACTGATACATAGCGCACCAGAACAGAGTCACGGATTTCACCTTGAAGAGATCACGAGCTGAAGAGTCGTTCCTTAGATCCAGAAATTCATCTTGGATATCATCTGGGATGCTGGATACATCAAGTTCAGTACAAAATGGGTTCCTTACCAGGGCCTCCTGTTCCTGTGATAGCTCAGGGAAGTAATGCTTGACTTCCTTTTCTAGTGACTGAAGATGTTCGGTAATCTCATCCTTGAGGAACTGATCCAGTTGGATCTGAGATTCATCCATCACTCCACAAAGTTTTTCAAACATAGCGATGTTTCCAAGATTGGTTTTCTGACGCCAGTTCTGCAGTTTGGAAACAAAGGCCCAAAGACTATCTTGAAAAAGGAGAACATGTGTTACCCTTCCTTGAAGCTTCAAATTGAGCTTGTTCAGCTGGTCAAAAATGTCGGCTAGGTACGCAACCCTTTTATTCCATGCTTCATCTTCGAATTGAGCTACAAGATCTTTCTTTTCTTGAATCTCCAAGAATAGCTTTATTTCATCTTTCATTTCAAAGACACGATTAATAACGTTTCCTTTTGACAACCAACGTACTGCTGTGTAGAAGAGAAGGACTTCGTGGTCAGCATTCATGTCTTTGCATAGTTCTTTGAATAGGTGAGTGTTGAGTCTTCACATAATTTACAATTTTGATTATAGATTCAAGCACTTCCTGCAAAGAGGCAGGGAGAGTCTTACTGGCGAGAGCATATCGGTGAATCATGCAGTGGATGCCCTTTGCTTGAGGTGCTAGCTTCTTCACTCTCGACTGGAATCCTGATTTCAATCCCAGCATAGCCGGTGCCCCATCCGTACAAACCCCACACACATTTTCCCATTGAAGATCTTCGTCTTGAAAAAAAGTTGAAACTTTTTCCATGACATCATCAGCTTTTGTTGTGGTTTCAAGTGCACTGCAGAATAAGAATTCGCCTTTGATGTCACCTGAATTAATGTATCTCACGAAGACAAGCAACTGAGAACATGAAATTACATTTGTTGACTCGTCGAGCTGAAAGGAGAACAAAGGGGAACCCTTGATTTCAGTCAAAACCTGTTCCTTCACATCCATAGACATTTTAGAAATGAGCCTCTGTATAGTATTATTTGACAGGGATACTTGCTGCATCTTCTTTGCACTGGCTTCTTCAAGAATAAGATTTACTGCTTTCATCATGCAGGGTTTAAGAAGTGTTTCTCCAATCGTTTGAGTTTCCAAGTTTGACTGTGTGGGTATTTGGGTATTGATGTTGTTAAATACCCAGGAGGGTCAGGTACATTTGACCTCTTCCTCCCTTCCGAACGATTATAGCATCTGTCTTTAGGGTTTTTTTGTGTTTTTTTTTAAAGCTTTAGGGCAGAGTAAAAGTATAACATCATACTCAAGTCCATTTCAGGGCTCAGTCCATGCATGGACGAACAAGACGTTTTTTTTCTTTTTTCTTCATTTAATTTTTTTCCATATATATATATATATATATATTGTATTTTCATATATATATATATATATTTTTTTTGTATTTTTCTCCTTTTTCTCGATTGAGAGAATGCTACTACTACTTGTAGTAACACACACAAAAAAGAAAGTAATAATAATTATTATTATTCAATACTTGAATAATAATTCAAAAAGAGAAAAAATAAATAATAAAAAAATAATGATTAAAAAAGAAAATAATAATTATAAACGTAAAAAGAAACAAGGACTAAGTGTCTAGTGCATAGTGGCCAGCTTGTGTTACATTTCTTAAATATATGTTAAAAGGGGAGAGGTATTTAGGACCATTTACATCATGTACGTGATATCTGTCGAGATCACACATTAAGTCATTTTTATGCCAATTCTTATTGAAATATTTTAGAGAATTATGCAAGAGTCTTTCAGCTATTGTATCTATGTTTGCATACTTGTGCATGAATGTGGTTGAGGTGCTACGTGGTACTTTATATGCTGAAGTTAGTACAGAATTTTGTATACGTTGAAGTTTCTGTACATGTGTGGGTGCTATGTTAATCCAGGCAGGTGATGCATATTCTATTGTTGGTCTAATGTACATTTTGTAGGTTTTAAGTATGTTGTCTGGTGATGTTCCTTGGATTTTACCTGAAAGACTTCTTGCATAGTTTGCTCTTTTCCAGATTCGTATCAGTACATTTTTAATATGTGGTAGCCACGTTAATTTTGAGTCATAGGTTAGACCTAGAAATTTAGCAGAAGTAGCAGTCAGTAAAAGTGATCCATTCATATAGAGTTTTGGTGGATCTTTTTTCAGCTTATTCAGTCTGCTGAATACTATGACTTGGGTTTTTGGAATATTAATTTTGATTCTGTATTTCTGGCAGTATTCTTCGATGTTATTTAGGACTGGTTGTAGGTTCGTTGCTGCTATTGACGGAGTGGGGGCACTTTTCCAGACTGCTACATCGTCAGCGAACTGTGATGCATAACCTAAATTTAGGTCCGACAGAGGCATATTACTCACGTGCATGATAAATAATATAGGCTAACAACCCCTCCCTGCGGGACTCCTGCTTCGGGTGAAAAGGACCCTGAGTGTGCCCCATTTACATTTACTTTACACATTCTGTTATCTAGGAAGTTGGACAGCCAGCGAATAGTTTCCTGGAGTAATGCCATTTCAAGCAATCTATGTCGTAAGCCGTTATGCCACACTGTGTCAAATGCTTTCTCAATGTCGATAAAGCAAGCTACAGTGCATTCTTTTTTGTTGAAGCTGTCGGTAATTGATTCTGTAAGTCGAATCAGGTGGTCTGTAGTTTGGCGGTTTTTTAGAAATCCGTTTTGAATTTCTGGTAATTTTGAATTTTCTTCTAAGTAAACTGACAGACGATTACTAATTATCCTCTCTAATACTTTGCCAATACAACTGGTTAAGCTAATCGGGCGGTAGTTGTTTGGTTTATTCGCTGGCTTTCCTTCTTTCTGGAACATTAATATTATTGCTTCCTTCCAAGAAACGGGGATATATCCAGCTGATAGTGAGAGATTAAATAACGCTGTTAGGTGTTAATATAATCTCTGAGTGCCTTGTTTTAGGAGGATAGCTTGAATACCATCTTCTCCAGGGGCTTTGTTTTTTGTGTTGTTAATAGCAGTTACGACTTCTGTTACAGTGATATGTTTTATCAGTTGATGAGTGCTCCAGTCTTTTGTTTTTTCTTGGTGTGTAATAGTGTTGACTGGAAATTTAGGTGTAAAAATGCTTCTGTTTTGATCAATAAAGTTTGTGACTGTATTATAAAAGTATCTGTTCATGTCTGGTTCATGATGTGTTTTGAACGTGTTTTTTAAATATCTCGGCTTTTTCTGTGTTAGTGTATGCTGTTTTTCCATCCAGTTCCAGTGGTGGATATACTGTGTTTGTTGTTCTTATGTTTGTAAATCTTTTCAAGTGTGTCCAGAATTGTTTAGGATCAGTTTTGTGATTTAGATCGGAACAGAAGGTGTCCCAGTTTTCTTGTTTCTGTTATCTGATTAAGTTTCGTATTTTATTCCTTATTGTGTTTATCTGAGTTTTAAGTGTGGGGTTGCGATTTTGAATGTACTGTCTGCGGAGTATACGTCTGTTTTAAATTAAGTGTATTATGTCTTTGTGTGGTTGCCATGAATGAGTTGTTGTGAAGTGTTTTTGTTTCGGTATAGATCTGTTGGCTGCCTGTTTTAGACACTCAGAGATGATATGACAGTATGCATCTATATCTGATGCGTCCGCGGCAATATGTAGTACTTCTGGAGGTAAGGTTTCATTTAATATAGTTTGAAAAACTGGCCAATTAGCTTTTTTGTAGTTCAGTTGGTCTCTCACTATGATTTTATTTAAGTGGGGGGTGAGATTGAAGATACACCAAACTGGGAGGTGGTCACTATCTATATCGTGAACAACATGAAAATTTACGAATTTGCGACTCATATTTGACGAACACAGGCATAAGTCCAGTATTTCACTGGTGCCGTGTGCGTACGAGATATGTGTCGGTGTTGCATCGTTTAATAAAGTCATATTTGATTCATCCAAAAATTGAAAAAGTAAATTGCCATTTGCGTTTGTACTACGACAGTTGAATGCTATATGTTTACTGTTTAGGTCGCCGATAATAATAAGATTACGGTTGCTATTATACAATATATTCAATAGATTTACATCTAACACTGTACTAGGCGAGCAGTAGATGCCCGCCACAGTAACGTCTGTATGATTTTGCGTTTTTACATTAATTATAGATTCATTACTGGAAGGGATAGTAAGTTCCTGAACTATAAGTTCAGTCTTATACAATAATAAAAGACCTCTGTTTGGATCTCTATTATCCTTCCTGCCATGTCTAATAATGGAGTAGCCGTTTATTGTAAATCGATGGTAGTTATATAAGAGAGTTTCACTAATTATAATTACATCAGGTTTTATGGAGCTTGTATCTTCAATCTCATGTTTCTTGGAAGCAAGAGCACCCTGGATATTGATGTGTAGAACTGTGAAGTTATCCATGTTTAGTAGAGTTTATGATGGAGGTTAAAATTTACGGCAGGAATTTGTGTATGTTTTTCAAAATGATTTTAACTATTATGTCTGTGAGACTGTTGGTGTTTGTATATTCTGCCATTATTTCCGAGAAAGTGGAAGTTATGGCAGATGTCAGTGTTGTTTCAATTGTTGTTGCTTGTGTATTTTGAGGTGGTTTTGGTACTTCCTCTTCACTTGGTAATGGTTTTTCCTGTCGGGATGATGAAGTTTTAACCACTGCAGCGTAAGTGTTTGTTTGTGTAGTTGTACTTTGTGGTGCTGGAGTGGTAGGTGTGGGTTCCTTAATGGTTCGTGGTGGTGGTGGCTTGTTCATGTTGGGATTTTTAATTTCGTGTAGGCCCGGCATGGCCTAGCGCGTAAGGCGTGCGACTCGTAATCCGAGGGTCGCGGGTTCGCGCCCGCGTAGCGCTAAACATGCTCACCCTCTCAGCCGTGGGGGTGTATAATGTGACGGTCAATCCCACTATTCGTTGGTAAAAGAGTAGCCCAAGAGTTGGCGGTGGGTGGTGATGACTAGCTGCCTTCCCTCTAGTCTTACACTGCTAAATTAGGGACGGCTAGCACAGATAGCCCTCGAGTAGCTTTGTGCGAAATTTCCAAACAAACAAACAAATAATTTCGTGTAAGTGTGTTTTAATGGATTTATATTTCTGACAACCTTTATAATTTGCCGTGTGTTCTTCCCCACAATTGCAGCATTTGGGTTTGGGGTTCTGTTTTGTACACTGTGTAATGTGGTGATTCTCCCCACAGCCCACACAACGCGCATTTGCTTGGCATGCTGCTGCTACATGTCCAAACCTTTGGCATTGGTAGCACTGTGTGACAACCACTGCTGGTGTTTTTGTTTGTTCTACTGTGTACTTTTGATACCACATAGTGATACCATTATTAATGAATTGTGTAATATCCTGGCTGTTGTCTGTGACTACTTTGATTAGGTTTGTGGGTCTTTTAGTAATATTTGAAATTATGCGGTCTACTGAAATATGTTTTATGTTTTGTGTACTTAACTCTTCCTTAATGTCTTCTATGTCTATTGAATTATGTACACCTCGTATCACAAAAGATTTCGGTGTTGGTTTAGTTCCTGGTAGGTGTATTGTAATGTTTCCTGTTTTGAACGCGTCTGAAGGCCAAGCTTTCAGTAGACTGTTAAAGTCAGCGGGTTCCTGTCCTTGAACCAGAACACCGCCTCTGGGCAGACGCTTAATATTAGTAATCTTTGTGTTAGGTTTGCACCTGTATATTTCTTTGGCTAATTGTGGTTGGTTGAAACTACCAGGAACTCCTTGGATTATAATTGCGTGCTTAGGTGATTTTGGTGCGAGTTGTGTATGTGTGTCTGTGGTGGTTGTTCTTTGTTTAATTTGTTTTTTCTGACTTCGAGTCTGCACAAGCGTGAAGCCTTCGTCGTCAGAAAGAACTTCGTCTTTGTCTGAACTTGTTTGTTGTGGAATATCCAGGGTGGGGTTTGGGTTGCTAGAACTGCTAGTTGTTGGCATATTATAGTCTATAACCGTAGTCTTAGCTACACTATCTTCAGATGATGAAGGCATAATATCTTTTACTAGTTTTCTTTTTTTTCTAGTCCTAATAGTATTTTCTTTAATAGGCGCTAACCTTGCTTTTAGTTCCTTTTCCGCTACGAACATTAAAGATTTTAATTTTACATCCTCATTATCTATTTGGCCACAGTCACTAGACTTACTTTTTGTCCCTGAAACAGACGGGCTTGCTCCCTCAGTCTCAGACGCTACATCGCTCTCCCTGGTCTCCGACTCCCCGGCCGGCATGTCGCCTCGTTGTTTAGCGAAGTTGTACTTCCTGTCTTGGGCTAATTCAAATGGTAATAAGGTCTTCTGTCTCTGTGTCTACTGGCGTAAAACTCGAAGTGAATAGTAAAAACACTACCAAAATATGAAGCGAAATATGGGTTGTATACGTAGAAATCAAGAGCCTTTCAGAGGTATGTCCTTCCTTTACCCTCTCCAAGCGCAGAATCTCCCAATCGTTTGAGGCTTTTTTTGTTTAGTAATTTCAAATGCAATCTCATATGAAGCTTCCACTACGGCTGCACTCTGCTGCTGAAACGACCCACTTCTATCAATTCTTTGGCTTTTAAGACAGTGTTCATGCCGTTTGAAGAAATCCAAACCCTTTTTTGCGTGTTCTGGATGTTTCATCTCGAGATGATTCTTGTGTTTTGATGGTTTCATTGACTCTGCAGTCAGGACAGCATGGCACAAAATACACTGGTTTCTCGATGCCGTCGTTGGCAAGCACAGTGGTGAAGCCAATGTTGAGGTAGCATTCTGAGTATCTGCGCCGTTTAGCCATGGACACAACTCACCTCTACTGCTTACTTATCTCCTTGTTAAAATAAAATAAAAATGTTGAATAATGAACGCTTTGGCAACTGTAGATCTTACACTGACTACTTGTGGGGGGTGCAGGTAAAGTAATGATGGGATAAGTATTGGGAGGGAAGGGAGCGTGGCCAGTCGCGCGATTCGTCATCCACCAATCAGCAACGGACATGTGACTCACGTGTCGACAGCAAGCACACACACACTTAATCACAGCTAAACAGACACACAAGCATACGTACATGCGCGTGCACTCGCATACTCGCTACTTACTAGTACACACATACATACAGTTGCAGACACATACACATTCACTCACAGGCACACATATATACACCCATAATATCACCTAATGACATTGAACTAACGTAGCACACGTTTTGCTTTGCACCGAAACAAAAAAATGTAAGAGCATGAAAATGTAATTGATGAAATAAAATTAATGTTATCCCAAGCTACTTCTAACAAGACTACGCGACTACCCTGCCAAGGATTTGCGACCCCCCTGACTTAGACTGAATACATATATGTACATATTGTATATTTTTACTGTATTAATTTGCTGTTGTAGTACGATATGTGCTTTCGTAATTTTCTTTATATTTTAATTATAATCTACTTCATTCCTTTTACTAAACTTTTATGTCCATAAAGGGTAGTATTTCATATGAATGTGCATTTTATCTTTTTAAGGATCTATTTATTTTTCTTTATTAAAAGGGTTATATTGAAGTTTAATGTTAAAAAGGGCTGTAGATAAACTATTTCAGTTGACTGCAATTACCTCTTTATCTTTAAAAGTATGCTTACTTTTGTATATATTGAAGTTTAGTTTTCTAGTGCTTTTATTTTTATAATTTCAGTATTTAATTTACTTTGTATTTGGTGAATCTTTTTATTAATTGAACTATTGTTTAATTACTGAAGGGCTAAACATGCAAATTGTACATATTTCCCTGTTAAAGGATTTATTCTGCATTTTTGGTTTTGTCATTATATTGTTTGTTTATTCTTGTGAAGTGGGCTATCTTATGTTTTCATTTTGCAGTGTAATCAATGTATAGCTCACTTTAAACAATTTATATACTTTTAACTAATCATTATTAATTGAATTCACAAACTGTATCAGTGTTATAACTTTTCTAAATTAAACATTGTGAAATTTAATTGTATTTACTGTTTAAGGGTTTTTCAGTATGTGCTGCATATTTGTTAAAATACTTTGATTTTATATATGGATTTCTTTTCTTTAAGAGTTGTGCCATCTGTTTTGTATTTAAGTGTTTACAAATGTAAGAGAATGTTACTATACTCTTTTGGCCATTGCAGATGTATAGATTTTATAAAGTTAAAATTAATTTTCAGCTTAAGGGCAAGCCTGAAGTAAAGGGGTGGGAGGAAAACTATGGTAGGTGAGCATACATACCATGCTTTTCTACATTTCTATTTCTAATGTATTATTATTAAAAATTTTCTGTTATTCTGATATGCTCATTTTTCATGTAACATGGTGTCAAGAAAGTCATTAAGTTGTTTTCATTGTAGCTGTCTTTTCTTTGTCATTCTGATCTACCAACTGAGGGTCTGACTAATGCTGCACATTGTGCAATGATGTTGATAGCACTGTTTTCAACTGGTCAGTCAACTGTTACCTCCAGTGATATCTTAATTTTGAATTAGTATGAAAAGCCATGTGGATAGCATTAGATGTTTTGTGTAAATCTGACATTACCTTTGAAGTAATTGGTGTTAGGTTTAAAGAGTCTTGTATACCATTTTGATGATGATAGTCAGTTAAAGAGGTAGAATGATCAACCAAGCAAGAATATACACTGGATCTGTATTATACTAAAGATTGCTTCATTAGTATTTTACATCTTATACAGGCTATATTTAGTTTTCACAAACACAGTTATTCAGAGAAATTTAAAACTACTCTGCAAGATATAACTTGTTAAATATCTTTGTACTGAGTAGACCTATCCCAATGCTGAAAGCAATATTAGTTTGACCTTAATATAAGATATAAATGTGTAATTCATCATAATTACTTTCTCTGATAATGTTTTACTCCTTATTATATGCTAAGCAACAAAATATGAAATTGTTCTTCTTGATAACTAACAACGTGCTGGAATACTAATAGATATATAAAACACAACTGAATCAATATTTGAAATGAAAAGAGTCAATGTGATATTTGAGACTGTACTCCTTAGCTGGCCAAGGTATGGTATTTGTTTTCCAATGGCAGAAATACTTATCATTATGTGTGTGTGTATATATCAGTTTTAAGATTTAAAAACAAACACAATAATTTAGAACAAACTTTAACCAAAAACTATATTTCCCATGTTTCCCTGAGTTCATAAACTTTATTTGACATAAACACAAATATTCTGAGGTTATAAAATTCATAAAATTAATCTTCCATTACAAAGAAGTATGCTTCCCTGTAATCTTAATAATTGCAATGTTAAATTTTTAAAATTTAGTTTTAAATTTAAAAAAAAATCAAGTGATGTAACAATGTTCCAAAAGATTTATTACCTGGAGTGTTGTATGTTACATAGATTAATATTTTGATTAGTTGAAAATTTTTTGTTTTGATAGTACATATTATAACTTAATAAATTAAATCATGCAAAATTTGTTTGAAATGTTAGTGTTATCTTCTACAACTGTGTAGCAAAAAAAATCATTACAATAAAAATATGGTTTTAAAACAAACTGCTCAGAATTCTGATGATGAAAGTAGTCTGGAATGAATCTCAGTGAGAATTTGCTTATTATACTCTGATTTAAGATCAAGTCAGTTTCATTTTGAAATGTTAGTGCTCTACAGTTACTCCTAATGATTAGAATTAAGTACTAAATGCCAATATAAGTGTTGTGAATGTCTTTGTCATTACATTTTAAACTAATTATACAATCATGATTTTAAATTTGTACTTTATTTCTTGTAAGTATGAAATTTGGGTTTAAAAATAAGTAAAGAACGTAGAGAACTTTAATAAATGTTGAAGAGTTCTTTATTAATCATGAACTGTTATTATTTGCTCTAAGCCAATTAAATCTCTTTTAACATTAAATACATCACTAAAGTTTCAAGTAGAGAATCGGAAACATTCAATGAAGTATTTGTAGAAGGTATAGGGAGTTATATGATCCAACTTGGTCATCATTTGTTCATGCGTGGTATAAATAGTTTGTACAAGAAAATAATACTAAAAGAAACTGGAATTTAACAATCTTCAAAGCATACTCAATGAAATAGTAAATATAAACAAATCTAGAGTACACATGCATTACATGTGTTTTTCAGGAGATGAACATTTAAGTTTTCATATTTTCTTCTATTCAAGAGTTTTATATCCATCAATGTAATAGCTCAGATAATAAAGAAGACTTTATATCTTTAAATACTAATTTTCAGAAGTGACTTTAAAGTATTGGTAGATCAAATGTTAGCATAATTACAATACTTGTGTCTATGCATGAATACTTAGAACTAACTATAACACATTTAAAATGAAGTCCAAAAGATGTGACAAACTTTGAATTGAAACTTGCAATAGTCAAACAAACTGAATTTGGGATCACAACAACTATATGGATTTGGAACTAGACACACAACAGTTGTCCAGATTTTGTACTGAATCTTAGAAGTAGGCAAATTTTGAATAAAAACGTATGTTAAGAATACAGGCTATAAAATCATTCCATAATTTGGAAAACCATCGGAAATAGCATCCTGTCATTATTAAAAATGAGGCATTATAAATGATATATTTCTGTTTAAGTTGTGTAAATGAAATATATATTGTATGTTAATGTTTATGTATTTTACTAATTAGATAAACTATTTTTTTGGTCTTCTGGTATAAACATTTCATTGTTTTTTAAATGTTCTTGGTCAAATTTTTCATTTAGTTTTCTCTTCTTTAGAATCTTCTAGAACTTGTTCTCCTTCTCTTACTTGTTCTTCCTCATACTGAATGGCCTTTGTTTGATTCTCCAGTGAGTTACTTTGTTGCTTAGCTAATGTTTGCCACTGAGCAAGGTTGCTTCTGGTTTAAACACCAATAACACAAATATTAGTTAAAACAGCTAATACTTTACTGAAGATAGCTCCAACTAACAGTTAAGTTTTATGCTAAGTAGTGTTTAAATTACAAATCCACACATATCTTTAAATATGTTACACCTTGCCTCCTGTTATACATAATATTGTAAGTATTGCAAATTTAGCTATCATAACTTTAGATCATGAAAATATCTTTTATGAAGAAATCATAATTATCTAAAACTAATTCTGAGAGCTATGCATAGAAATAATTTCTATCATGTAACACACGAGTCAGTTTTAACCACAGAAATTCAATCTTAGAGAAGCATGCATCAAGGACATCTAATAAATGAACTTTTGTCTTGGATTTAGAACCATATTTCTCTATCATTAATCCTTTCAGTGCTATCACTGTTTAAGATATAGTTGTCAATGAGAATGCTATCACATTTTAACACACAGCTTTATTTTTTCTGCTACATTTTGAAATAATATTGGCAGACTGACTAGATACCGCACCAAAGTACCCATATAAATTAAAATAGTAGCAGAAAAATAAACCTATGTGTTGCATGGTGATAGCATTGAAAGGAATAAAAAAAATCCATGAGTTCAGACCCAAATCAACACTTATGAAAATCTCTTACAGCCATTTTATGTAACTATAAAATGTCAGTAATCATCCTGTAGTCTACAAATATGTAAAGCCTAATCATACAGAATGGCTATATCCATCCCAAATATTAATTTACACGAATTTCAAATACCTTATAATTTTTTTACCCATTAAACTTCAGCAGTGACCACTGCAATGACTACAGTTAAAGTAAGTACTTCATAATCCTTGCAACTACTGTAGCATTTATAAAATAGGCCTTACCCTAG
The DNA here is from genome assembly GCF_004210375.1 of Tachypleus tridentatus. Lineage (NCBI taxonomy): Eukaryota > Metazoa > Arthropoda > Merostomata > Xiphosura > Limulidae > Tachypleus > Tachypleus tridentatus. The sequence goes on from NC_134834.1 coordinate 136,948,345, forward strand.
TTGAATAAATATTACAATTACAAACTTTTATGTTCTCTATATAATATGTACAAAAGTTTACAATTATAGTGTAGTGTAACAGTAAAAGGTTTACAATTACATAGTAAGATATTTCTTGCTACTAGGTAAAACAGATGAGAACTTCCTATAATGGTTATATGGAATATGTAAATAAAAGTCCATAGCCATTGTATAGACTATCTGTGAAAAAGGTTTGTGGTCATTATATAGAATGCATGTATAAATTTAATATATTTATGCAAGATGATTCTAAAAAAACCTATTGCCATTTAAAATATGTAAAAATCTCTAAGCTCATTATTTTGGCTGCTTGTATAAAAACTTACAACCATTCTAAAAATAACAGTTATATTGGACATCTGCACATATTTATAGTCATTATATTAAATGTCTCTCAAATATTTATATTAATTACTTTCATGATGCAAGAAAAACACGTAGGTTCAAGAAATCTTAACAGAAGTGAATAAAAACCCTTTAACTTGAGCACTTTCAAAAGACTGACCTCTCTTCTTCAGGGGTGAATTGGGAATGGTGGTGTAATTGAATGAGTGACATATGATTTTTGTAAAATCATACATCACTATTAAGGTTGCCTTAATCAACTTCTAGTGTCGAATTTTTATTTTGTCTTAGTAAGGTTGAATAAGAAGACCTCAGATGGTGATATGGTAAGTCAAGAATCAGACTGTGCTACAGTCTTGTAATGAAAATGTGCAACACTGTAAGTGTTTTCTTATTGTGTTTAAACCTACTACTGAACAAAACCTATGTGTATATACTACATGCATATGCACATGTATATACCTATACATTGTAAACATTTAAAGATTATTTGTCAAAATGTACTAGTAAAGTTAGTAAATGAGTCAGCAGTGTCAGTGGTGAGTGAGCACGTGACAGATATTGAGAGATGTCAACAAGCTACAGCATGTTGGTAGGTGAAGGCTATGCTGGGGAGAAGTGTGTGTGTGCATTTTCATACAGCAAAGCCACATTGGGCTATCTGCTGAGTCTACCGAGGGGAACCAAACCCACTGGGGAGAAGAAAGTCTAGTATTTAATGGCCACATGATGGGCAAGGTACACCTGTGTGTGCTGATTGATGGGATAGTGAGAAAGTTTCCTGTAGCAAGAATAAAAGTAGACATTCCATATTACATGAGAACCTTGAGCCCATGTGTACAAAAGCACCCAGCTATGAGATGGTGATAGGCAATATACTAGGCAGTAGTAGTTTTAAGGAGCCAGACAGAAAGAAGGCTGGCAAAGCATCTGCAGTCACCACAAGAAGTCAAGAAAAAATCAATCAAGACATCAAGCCACTGAATGTCTCAAAAGATGACATTCTGAATTTAAGTCTAAGAGAACTTAAGGAACCACAGAAGAAAGAATCTTCACTGCAGAAACTTTGGAAAGCCTGGAAGGGATTTCTGTACTGGATCGACCACGGCATCATCAGCAAATTTCATTAGCCAGGGGACATTGGAAATATTATCAGATTCTGCAGATCATGTGACATCTTTCAAAGGACAACACCTAGAGGGAAGATGCCACTGGGTGAAATGCCTCTCATAAAAGAGCTGTTCAGCAAAGTAGCTGTACAAGTTTTGTGATTTTACATTATGTTACTTGCCCCTCTTGAATTTTTTTTGTTGCTTTGATTTAATATTTTTTAATCATAATGTCCATTAGTGGGTGTAATATATGAGACAAAAAAAGTGGCTCCCTTGAAAATTCTGTTAATTTGCTCTTTTATTAATAACAGAAAAAAATATGTAAAACTATGTTTTTAGAATGTGCTCAATGAGATCTGTTCAAATAGATTTGAAATTCTAATTTTAAAAATGACTTTTGTAAATTCTTGAACTTTTCATGATTTTTGTTACATTTTCTCATAAAGTGTTGTGCACCTGCTGTAGTTTGTTAGACCATCTTATTCCAATTAATCTATAAAATGATCACTAATAAACCACAGATACCTACTGTAAAGAATCCAGTCCTATACAAAACTTGACATAGACTACATAAAAACAAGGTTTTATATTTCCAATAGAATAGCCCAACCCACTAGTTCAGCAGTAAGGCTTATGATGATAAAACTCAGATTTCAGTACTTGTAGTTGACAAAGCACAGATAACCCATTATGTAGATTTATGCTAAAAAAAATCAAAACCAAACCTATAGAAGAGCAATAATCTAATTGTGTATATATAAGTTACAGCTTTTTGTAATATAGGTATATATTATGTAGAGTGGAGTTTTAGATTTTAAGCAAAATAGTTATTAACTATGTAGTGTTGATTTTCAGCTTTTTCACAGAACGGCCATAAACACTTTAAAGCTTTAGCTTTCAAACAGAATAGTTATTAACTGCATAGACATGACTTTTAGCTTTACCATAGGATAGTTAGCAATTATATAAAGACGACCTATGTGAAGAAGTTCTGGGGAATGGCTATAACATTCTTATTGATTATTTATAGAAAGACTATAAGTAAATTTAAGCATCTGTTAAGATTGGTATGAAAAGTACAGAACATCCAAAGCCACTGCTACAGAATAGTTAAGGTATTTGTGTAGAACATCCATAACATTGACAAAAGGAAGTCGCTTGCTTCTTTTCATACAATGACATAAGATTAATCATCAAAGTTCAGTTTTTTCAGCATATACTGAAAATGTTAATATTTATATAAGGTAAAAAAATAATTTTAACATTACCAAGGATACATCAGTAGAATCTCAATTAATTTTAGGCTCCAATTTTAAAGTATAAAAAAGCTTAGATTAGCAAATAATTATTTATTTTTATAAATGGTTGGATAATAATCCCCTATCTACCAAGTTAAGAGTTGCAGAGAAAATATACTCAGAATAACTTGTTTTAAGGATGATAAGAAGTTACAACAAATTTTTAAATGAATATCAAAAACTTACAAACAACCATCTAACATTGGCCTGCTCTCTGGAATTATGCTTACTAGAAGCTCATAACAAGGCAGACATATGGCTTTTAGAAATCCCACCTGTGAAAATATAATAATAAAACGTTAATGTAATGCAGACTATGAGTACCAACAAAAGTAAGACAATTAGTGTTTAATAAAGAAAAGACTCGCAGATAAAGAGGTTTGATTGAAAGTACAGAATAATACAAAATTATGAAAAGAGAATCTTCATATTCTACTACAAGAATTATTTCTTTTGTACATGTGCATTAGGCTGTCAAAGAACTTTTGTCCTATCTTACACAGATATTAGAATAATATAGAAAGAAAGTGTAAAATCTATGTATTTTGATCCTGTTTGTGAGGATTTTCCTCTGATACAAATTTGATTATATACAGACATTGGAAGGGGGAGAAATCATTGGGTGCAAATTATCCATCTTTCAAATGCCAACTGCAGTTTGATAGTGATGAAAAATTAAACCTGATGATGCAAAAACTACAGAATATGTCATAATTTATATCAGTATACTTTTTCCATTTGATATGTAGTTTTTCAATCTATATACAAAATTTAGTTTTTACAAGTTTTACAGTTACAATGCAGCAGAAATTTCACTTATTAAAAACTAACAGCATGCAACCATACTAAATTGCTATTGACACATGGCTTATTTAGGCCTACATGTGTTGCTTGAGTTAAGAACAACCACCAAACCTCCTTCCCAGAATACTCCTAGTGACTTACAATATTGAATAGCCCAGAGAGAAATTTTGAGACCCTTGTTTGATTTCTTTAAATTAGACTGAGAGTGAAGTTTTTTTGTTTTCGTGGAACGAGCAGCTTTGTTCTCTCACAAACAGGCACAAGTTTTGTGCAGAAAAAACTTCTAGTTCCTCAAGATTTACTTCTGTGGATGTGACTAGAAGTGAAGTATGTTTTATTCTTTAACTTTTAGATACATTTGAATAAAACACAGGTGGAAATTAGTAGGTTGGATTCTTAATAGTGTATTGCCTTTTTAGAAATATATATTAATGCTATACATTAAGAAATTATTAGGAGTAGATAATAGGTAACAAAAAACAAAACAAAAAAACTATTAGATCCATGTGTTTTGTTACTGTAGACCAATTTATTAATGTGGTTTTCTTCTCTCAAAGTTAGAGATCAGTATAATAAAGGAATAAACTACTAGACCATTGAGCTTGTACCTGTGAAGCAGGCTGTTCATGAAGTTTTGTTCTATCCATCATAGGCAATGGTTCTCTTCCCTGTGCCTTCTCAGCATCACCCTAAAAAATTATAATTATTAGTTAATTATCAGCCATGCAATAATGAAGTGATATGTAGTTTACTACATAATGATTATTAAGAAAGCATTGCAATGCTATATTACATAGCTTTTTTTTATTATAATGTTACGGGAAACCATAATTTTTCATTGTTGGACATTTTTGTCATAAACCATTATGAGTATTGTTAGAAGATAAAATCTCATAACAAGAGTGCAAGTTTGTTTTTTTTCCCCCAATATTATTTAGAAATACAAATTATGATAGAGCACGAATATTCAGGGCCTTGTAACATATATTTGTAATGTTGTTTGTTTGTAGTTAAGCACAAAGCTACACATTGTGTTGTCTTTGCTGTAACAACCACAGGTATCTAAACCAGGATTTTAACATTGTAAGCATTCAGACTTACTGTTATGCTACTGGGAGAGCATTTTATTAAAAATTTGATTAAAAGTAATGATAGTCTAAACAAATAACAGTAAACCTTCGACTGTTTTTTTGTAAGGATATTTACTGTCATATGTTATTTGAGCTGTACAGCCTAAAAAGTATTAATTAAGCTCCACTGAACTAAATTAAAATTAATAATTGTTTTCTTTTTCTATTTGGTAAATACAGTCACTTTAATGTTACCTGTTCATAGAATTCTTCAAAGATCACCTTTGCTGTACTTTCTTGCTGTTCCCAGGGTTTTGTACTAGCACAAAGATCACAGGCAGTCATGACAATAGCCTCAAGAAGAAGCCTAAAAACAGTTTTTAACATGATTAAAAAATTCTCATTAATGGGGCAAAAACATTGCAATAAATCATAGCAACTTTTTCTAATAAAGATAAAATAATTTTATTCACATGGAAAACAGAACACAGACACTTTCAAAAGAATTTTCTGAAGCAAGGTTAAAGAGCATCGAGTTACATAATAATTCTTGTATTGGAATCAAATGTCTGTACTTTAAACAAATCATAAACAAGTAAGAACCTCATATATTATTTGAAGGTAACAAATGCTGCATAACAACATTAGATCTCTGTCTCAAAGTTTGCCTATTTGCTTTTATACTTAGTATGTTACTTAAGGTGTCTTGGTGTTCCTTTAATAGACTGACCCTGTATTAAAGAAGTAATGGTTAATATAATTCAAAATTTATGAAGTGTATTTTCACAAAATGTGGAATGTTTTTATTGATAAAAAGAAGTCTGTTGATAAGATGTGTGAATAAGTGTTTTGAATTTAAGATATGTCTTTGAAATGACAAAATTGGTCAAACTCAAACTCTGACAAGTTGAAGTGTGTTCGTGTGTGTTTTCTTATAGCAAAACCACATTGGGCTACCTATTGAGTCTGCTGAGTGAAATCAAGCCCACGATTATTGCACTGCAAATTCAAAGACGTATCAGTGTTTGACCTGGGGACAGTTGGAATGCAAGTTAATATTAATGTGAAGAAGAAAAATAGTCTTGTTCATACAGTTTGAAAAATTGCATTTAAATAAACTCCACAAATTTCTAGAGGTATATCTAAAATTTTCTCCAGTATTCCTGTGTATACTATCTTGTACTTTCTTCAACAAGAAATGTTGTGAAATCAGCATTGTAGGGTAAAATGAAAAGTTGTTAACTCTGACACCAAGTTAAAAAATCCCATGTTGAATGGCACTCTCCACAAAGTTGAGGAATGCATACTTTGACCCTTATCCATGCACTTAGGGTTAACTGACAGTAATGTTTTAAATAGAATTTACAGTTAAATCTTGATGAGAAGTATGTATAAAAGTGTCTTTTTCTAATTTCTACTTACAAATGCATATATATTATTATACATAAAATATTTTAACTTCAGAAGTACTCACCTGTGTTCAGGATGTTTCCAATCAAATCTGTCATCATCTATTATTTCTTTTAGGTTAGCTTTGTTTGGAAAAAATAATGCCAAATCTGTTGCTAAGATACAGTGCTTGATATTTCCTAATACCTTAAAATAAATCAATTAGCAACATATTTAAAACAACACACACAAATCTGTTAAGATTCAATATTAGATATATTCTTTGACCTTAAAATAATTAAGACAGCGAGTAACAGGTTTAACTGAAAACAACCAAAGAAATAATTCATTCATTATAAAGAACATATAATCCTGGGAACATTATACATGTGACTAATGTTTCAATATAATCATGCAACTTACTAAAATCTACCTAAACCACACACTCAAAGATAATACAAATCAGACATAACAAAAATCAATGAGATATGGGATGCATATATTGAAAATAAACTAACTCTAAAATATGTGAAATTAAAAACCAATAAATAAAAAAAAATTAATACTTTTAACTAGAGACATTCAAAAATAGCTAAAAACTTGAAAATGTTGTTAACAATAGCTTATATAGCCAATTTGAAAATTAAAAAATATGAAGGTCAACATGAACCATTATTGAAAGATTTCACAAATCATACCAATCATATATTTTAAATAACATTTCAATAGGAAACTATTTAACTACCAAAATATCAGTAATGTACAAAAAGCTACTTGCATGGGTGATATATGCCAGGTTTAGATACTTTTTTAGAAGTTAAAACTTCTTATTTTAGATATCAAAAGCGATATTCTATTTAAACAACCATGTTTCAGTACAAGTTATAAAGTTTTATGCTTGAGAAATGCTAATTTAGTTCTTCATTTATTTAGTCAAACTAAATGTGGCATTGTAGTGAATGTCCTTGGCTATGGATCAAAATATTCAATATTTGAGCTACCATGTTTTGTATAACACACTCTACACTTTCAGCTTTAGCTAATTTTAACTGAGGTCATTAAATCCACTAAGTGATTAAGAGTAGTCACACATGTGGTAAGTGTTGGTGACTAGTTGCCTTCCTATTAGTCAGCAGTTTTAAATTAGGGATGACTAGTCTAGCCGTTCAACCCATATGCTGTGTAAGTGTTTTTTATATTGAAATCACCAATGGTACAATTATTTATAGATTATTTTCATACTCAGAAATTACTTTGTTTTCCAGTATTAATAACACAATGTGAAGCAAATATGTTAATTAAATGCTTACCTATTGTTTAATAACACTGGACAACAACATTTTCTTTTCTCTGCTACTAAAAAAATTCAACTCTTTCTGATTAATTTAAGAATGCTGATTTTAAAAACCATGTTGAAAATTACTGATCACATCTCATTTTAGAGTTTTGAAAGATTCTTTCAAAATGTTCTTGTATATCATGAAACTAACTTTTTTTAATAACATTATTTATTAATTGAAAGGCTGATACTCAATATTGTTTCTCTGGTATGTAATTCTCTCTCACTGGTCATTCCTTCTTTTTGAAATGATTTTTATCATCTCAGCTCTCAAGGAAACACAAAAAGCAGCAACAATGTTTGGTATACCTACTCTGCAGACCTAGCAAGAATGCAATAACCTTTAAATCAGCAAATATGTTCCCCTGTGGTGACCATATTTTATGGCCTCAGTTATAATCTGTATGCTTTGATAAATTTCTATCATGTTCACAGCATGAGCAATGAGAACTTATGGCTTAATGTTCCCATTGTGCAAAAATAAAGCTTTCAGACTAACTCCAGTCAATAAAAAGTCTCCATTATTGAGGATGATGTTTATTACCTAATTCTTTCATTAGTACATTGACATTTGAATATAAACACAAAGTGTCTTACATACTGTAATGCAACTTTGGTAAATCAAAACTTTTGTTCCTGGAGTTAATAAGTTCCATTACTGTAGACAAGAGCCAAGAAGTTCTCCATGCTTTGATAGAATGAATCACATCATTTAGCTCTTGTGTTATCAGATGAGGCAGTTTATGCTAATGTGCCACAGAAATAGAATTACTAGATGAAGATAATTCATTGTATTCTTCACAAGATAACTTTTCTGTTATCTAATTCGCTAGTGAATGCAGCACTAGTAAACCATCCCTGTGAGGTAATGATTTTATTGAAGATGTAATATGTGGATATTTAATGTAATGTTTAGTTTTGTGTGAATATCCAGAAACAATAGACATGCAAAAATAACAGTCAGTTATATGATCATTGGGCTCACTGTATCAAGCCAGATGTGAAAATTGTAAAACAAAACTTGGAACCCAGTATTTGTCTTTACACCCAAAATAGTCATAAAGTACCTTTACCTTGTGTGTAATGTTTTTCCTTTGTGAAACTGTAAATATATTTTCCACAAATATAACAGAAATTGTTTGATTGATTTTTGGTCTTTACTTGAAATGGAAGCAGTCAGTATTTCAAAGAATTTACGTTTACAGAACTAGAGATTTGAAAAAATCAAAGTTTTGCAGATTTTGATTATATTGTGGCTATGACATGAGGAAGCAGACTAGACTTTGTTTTGATTGTGCACAGTGTGAGACAAAGTGATCGACTGAGTGAGAGGTAAATGAGAGAGAGGTGTCCAACTCCATCCTTTTTCTGTTCAGTTAAGGGACGTCTCAAACATTCTAGGAAACTAAGCACATGGAGGTTTTGTGACTTCTGGGCAGAGGAGGTGAGCATGGGTATGAAGCAAAGGTTGTGCAATTCACTGCAATTATATTGAGAACAAACAGCTTTTTTTTGGTAGACTGTTTTAACAGAGTATTCATGATGAAGCTTTGTAGAATGGAAGGCAACTGCCTGTTGTGGAGAGACAAGTGTAGAGGATGACTGACCTATAGAAAAATGGCAGAAGACTTTCAAAACGTCATCCTCTATACTTGTGTCTTCACAACATATGAACAACATGTATGTGTAATCTTATGCCATCACAATAAAGTCAATCATTGAAGTTATCAAAAATGTATGCCTTTTACCCATTAAACTGTCCAAGTATACTTAACATCACAGCATAAATTTATTGCATGGAGCTGATTGCATGGTTTTATGCACAGTGCTGATAAAATGTTGAGATACTACAATAACTCAACATCCAGAGTTGATGGACAAATTCTGACTACATTCTTCAAATGAGTGCCATCAAGCTACCCTGAATCACCTGGATATTCTCCAGTAGAAAATGTTTGTTATCCAATAGAGAGAGAAATGGAAAAGGTACTTACTTGTTTGTATTCATCTGAAGTTAAGTTCTTGAAAATGTTATGTCCATCTTGCTATAAAGAAATAAACCAGAGGCACATAAAAGTATATATAAAAACACTTGTATACATGCATACATTTATACAAATATTTACAGATTAAGGTGGTTTGGTTCAAATGGTAATATTTTACAATTAGCTGTCACTTGGACTATTTAAGGATAACAAAGTCTGAACTGAAATATAAAATACCCCTAGGAGTTAAGTGGCAGGTAAGTTTATGAACTTATAATCCTATCACCTGGGATTTAATTTCTCAAGGTGGACATGGAAGAGAGCTCATTGTTACTTTTCTCTCAAACAAACAAAGAAATATAAAATATTTAACCTGTCTCTGAATTAATTAAACAATAGACATAATATGGTGAAGATGGTGGTAAAAGATAACTAAGGATTGACTCCAGATTACCTGAAGGATGACAAAGTTTGGTTAGAATGGTGATATAAAATACTTATGCACTTTCTGGAATACCTGAAGGATAGACACAGTCTGGTTAAAATGGTGATGTTCTAATGTAGATGTAGTGTAGATAGCAGCTAATGGAGATGCTGATTTCACAAGAAATTGATTAGTCTTTCCTCTATGATCTAAGTCATGACACAAACATGCTACAAAAAGTGCCAATTCCTGCAGAAATGAAGATATTTCCTGTGTTAACACAATGTAATTTTATATCTACAAATTGTAAGCTCAATTCATTTTTCATACTATGAATTAAGTATTTAATCAGAAATTTAATCTTGTAATTTGAAATAGCATTTTGGAAATGGTTTGAAAGATTATAACAACATTGAAATTGCAACTTGAGATGTAATAGATTTTTCAATTGATCAGTAGCCTCTGGTTCTAATAACCTACTTGAGCAAATGAAATTTGAAAATATTGGCATTGCTACAGCATTATACATATCTTTGTTTCAATGAAAGAATAAGAAAAGTATTTCTGTTTTTAAATTATAATAATTTTTACTGTTAACAAAAATATAGGCCATTGCAGTAGTAGCATTTTTCTTTATAATTCTTTGTACTTTAAAATCATAAGTGCAAGTACAATTTGAAAAAGTAATACTATAGACTAACCTCTAAAGGCTTGAAAGTTCCCCGTGATTTTTTAATGATAACATACATAGCATTAGCTACACTAAATCCATGAGCCCAATTGTGATATGGAACACGACGATAGTTCTTTCGTATTGTTAGGGTGAAACGAACAAGACTGTCTTGGTCAAACCTAAGAATGCAATTCATTGTACAGATATATTAGTAATATAACAATATTTGATTTAGTTTAAACTAATGTGAGTGTACAAGGTGAAACTTAAGGATTTAATATCTTATACAAACAGACAAATTAATAACATTTTTTATTTGGTTAGGTTTAAATTGACATAAATCTATTAATATATAACAACATTTTAACTTTTGAAGTCCAATGACTATAAAAATGAAAGCTGCCTACTTTTGAAGTCCAAATAATTCTACAAACATATGAATTGCTGCTAAAACCTTTTGATCAGAGTCCAAGGAGTATGGACAAAACCTGAAACTGATAAAAGCAATTATGAATCATCAGAAATGTAAAGTATCAATGAATATGATTTACACCTACAATACATACCACTGTATGTTTTCACCACCAAAAAAATAATTCTATTGGCAATTAATATGGTTTGAATTCTGGTTTTGTTTACTTTTCATTAACTGTAATATTTATATTTTAACTCAAAAATATTTTTTGAACTTTTATTATGTTGTAACCTCAAATCTATTTTCTACAGTCTTTTAAACATTTTACTAATAAGAATATAGTGGATAAATAATATAGATTTGATGAAATAAAAACTGTATAACCTGAGTGCTTTCTGTAGGTAAACCTTTCTTTTTCAGGGACAGATTGTGTATGTTGTTTCACAGATAACATTTCTGGAGCTAAATATTTTTATGCTACAGTAAAACCAAACATTGTGAGACAGCAATTTCTACTTTCATTTTGTTATGGTTTTGTTTACCATTTATTTATTATTCCTTCTGTCATTTAGTTCAGCTATGAATTTTTATTTACATCAAAGTATTAACTCACATTCTAGTTCCAGTACGTTGAATTTGAGTATGTTTGTATTATGAAACTGACAAATGCTTCCCTTAACAATAATATACAGACACCAATGTGGTGAAAGATTATGTAAGTTGGTTACTCACATGAGATGTAACCTTATGGACTTACCACTAACTAAAAACACCACCTTGATCTTTAATGATATAGTTAGGCCAAATTATTGTTTATTGTTACTTGATATTGTAATTAAAGTGGCTTAATTTTCGAATACTGTTTGTTTCAGACTTTGGCATTTTCTTCCTCTCATTCCATTTTGTAATTCCTTTATTTATTGAAATTAATAACACTGATACTTCTGTCCTGGCCAGGAACATATTTATTAGCTTCTTTTTTTTTTTTTTCACTAGATAAAACTTGTATTCCAATTGTTTGAAAGTTTTACTTTGGATTTCTATTGTTGTTATAGTTTTATAAACTGAATTTTGTTTTTGTCCAGTACAACCTCATCCTCAAAAGAAGAAAAATAACAATGTCAATATCAGGAAATCCAAAGTAATAAATACATGCAAAAGAGCTTACATGTTGTCATACAGACTTGTTAAAATTACACTATAAAATAATTGTATTTCAATTATTGTGATTGTATAATACAAATACATATTTCAGAATAATTATATGGATTATTATTTGAATAAAAATTGTCCACCTTGTTTTTATTAGATACTTCAAATCATGGAAAGGAGCATTTTCAGGTGGTAAGAAGTTTGCATCTTTAAAACAAAGGTTGTTTTCTTTTGAAAGCATTTAGCTTATCCCTATGAAAAATATTTATTGCTAAAAATATCTGATTACCAAACAAAACAGACTGTTTGAACGGTATCTTCTGATTACACTTACTATCTATATCTTGTCTTTCAGAAATCAAAAACAAAGTTCTAATTAGAAACGTTTTTCTCTGTTCAATTCTTAGTTAATTATTGCTTCTTTGTCTAATTAGATTGTAAAAAAGTGAATCAAATTTATATGCCCAACTTACTCATGCAAAGCAATTGCATTTGGTAAGGCAGGGGCCTGCTTAATCTCATTTACTTCTATTTCTGTACATGTGTTATGGTATGAGAGGACTTCTAGTGCCACCTTGTATTTCTTTTCAGATCGTTGAATTTTATCATATAACTGCAAGAAAAAAATGTAGGTTCCTGCTAGTAAGACAAACATTGTTGTTTTTTACATTAATAATCATACACACTTTAATCTCATGATGATGAGAAATCTACTTGATGTAAATATGTATTCTCATGACAACTGGTATGGGTATTAAAGTTTTAAATTAAAATAAAGTACAGAGTAAAGTACAAAATAAACTACACTTTAATTTGTTAAAATAATTAAAAACCAATGTATTCTTGAATTTTTTTTAACAAAGCATTTATGGTAGTATATATTCAGAGAACGACTGCATTCAGCAAAACCGATGAGTTCTTAAAATATAGGACTGTCTCCAAGAGATCACCATTTTAAAGTTTCTTTTTAATTCATTGCACTTTTAATCAGATTTAAGATACAGGCTTACAGTGGTTAAGACAGAACTGTCACATTATTTATGTTATTGCTCATCTATCTCCTTTAAAAAGATGTTAATTAACTCTGTACATGAGCATAATATTTTCAAATTCTCACTACAGCCTACAATAACTAGGACTTAAGTTACTGGTAAAAAGTTTCTTGATGACTGAATTTGTAACAAAAAATAAACTTATGGTTTACAGCCTTTAAGCTGGCAAAACACAATCTGTTAATTGGTAGATGGTGAAATGAAATACTAAATAACTAAAACTGATAATAATTTTAATCATATCTTTCTTTATTTGCCCTATGCAGGATTTAAGTACAAAATGTATTTAATAGCACTTCAACTGTTTGCTTTTTAATGTTGTCAATAAAGTCATTTTACTCAGTACCAGAGCTTAGGTTGTAAGAGTTTATAACATTCATTTTACTGGAACCTACAACTCAGAAAACAAGATAAGCAGTGGCATAATAAAATACAATATAACGCTTCTCTACTGCATTGACATTACTGGCACTGTAAGTTTTGCTAACTACTTTCATTTGTATGAGAGTTCTTTTCCTTTCTAGTTTGTTTTACTTTATCTTATTCTCCCTTATGTTTCTTCTTCTCTTCCTTTCATTTATTTTCTTTTTCATTTTATTCAAGTTCCAATTTTCTCTTCCTATTACTACTTATTTTCTCTCTATATCTAAGTTTTGCCATCTAGAAAAATGCCTACTTTGCTTGCCCAATAGTATTTTGTCCAAGCAATACTGTGTTGTAAGCCAAACCAATCTGCTAAGCTCTTGAGTTGAGTGAAAGGCTTTGTAGTGGCATGCAACATGCAAAAATGTGCATTTGAAATGCTGTAAATTACTCTTCTTAAGCAAGAGGTTGCCCTAATTGGACAGTACTAACAATGAAAGGATGAAAACAAAAGTCTAGATGGAAGTAGGTCATGGAAACTTGAAGAATGATGATGAAACGTTGTAGGATGGACAGAAACTGCCTGTTGTGAACACACAAGTGTAGAGGACAATGTTTCAAAAGTCTTCTGCCTTTCGTCTTCAAGTCAGTATGTGTGTAGGTGTCGTCAGTCTTTTATAGTATCCTGGGGGATTGTGGAGAGCATGTTATGATTGGTTGGATTATCACTGTTTCTGATTGGAGAAGAGATTTCCAGTAGATTCAACCAATGGCAGCCACACATTACTCACCTCTAATATAGAATCTCTGTTTAGTAAAGGTTTAACAGTGTTAATATAAAATGATTCTTTGATTTTTCTTGTCTTTCAGAATTTGTCTGTGTCGACTATTTTAGTTTTCTCCCAGTTTATTCTGTGTCAAGTTGACGTGGCATGCTCTGCAATGGCTGAATTTTGTGTTTTCGTGAGTCTTGTACTATCTTTATGTTATTTTATTCTTGTCACGAGTTTTCTTCCTGTTTCTCCAATGTATGTGTTGCTGCAGGAATGCAGAATTTCATAGATGATATTTTTGAGATTCTCTTTGGTAGATCACTGTTTGTTTTTACCAGAATAGACTTTAAGGTATTGTAGGATTTCTACTGGACTTCTATGTTGAAGTTTTTGGCTGTGCATTTGTGTTTTTCACTGAAATGTTGTAGGTATGGTTGGTAAATGGTGGTAACTTTCTGATCTTTTCTTTCTCTTGTGGTCTTCTTCCAGGAGTTTTTGATGAAGGAGAAAGTGTAACCATTCTTTTTCAAACTCTCTACGATCTTTTGTCATATCAATGGATATCTTATCACAAATGTTTTCTGCTTTTTTGTTTAGGCATTAGATAATGCCACGTTTTATTGAGGTTCGATGATTGGACTGGAAGTGTAGGTATCTGTCCGTGTGGGTGGGTTTTCTATATACAGTTGTGGTTATTTATCTTGCTTGTTTGATGATGAGTATGTCAAGAAACGATAGACTGTTTTGTTCCTCTATTTCCATGGTGAAGTGGATTCTTTTGTCTATAGAATTTAGATGTTCTAAGAAGACTGGAATGTTTCATGACCGTGGGGCCAAATAACAAAAATGTCATTAACATAATGTCTGTAGAAACTTGTTTTTATTGGTGTGGATAAAAGGGCTTTTCCTTCAAAGTCTTCCATGAAGATTGGACAGAGTAATGATCCCATGACGAGACCATCTGTTTGTTTGTAAAATTCCTCGTTGTATTGAAAACAGGTTGATTGTAGGCAAATGGTTGTTAGTTCCATTATGGCGCATATTTTCATATCTGTTCTGTGTGGTAGAGAGTTGTCATTCAGCAGTCGTTGTCTGGTGATGTGAAGGATTTCTGAGGTTGGAACATTGGTAAATAGATCTGTGGAATTTGATGTGTAGCTTTCTGAGTTGTCCTATGAAATCTGTCAAGTTTTGAATGTGATGTTCATTGTTTCCTTGTAGTGGAGATAAGATAGGTACTAGGGAAGTATCCAGGTGATGGCAAGGTGAGTTTAGAGCACTGATGATAGGCCTTAGAGTTATATTAGGTTTGTGTTCCTTAGGTAGTCTGTAGAATTGAGGAGGGAAATTTTCCTTGGATCTTAAGTCTTTGGTTAGTTTTTTGTTGATTAAGCCTTGTTTCTTTAGTTTGTTCAGCATTCTATTGATGAGTCTCTCTGTCTTTTCTGTAGGATCTTTAGTGATCTCTTTATACTGGTGTTTGTCTAGTAACTGTTTGATCTTTATGTCATAATCATTGACGTCTAGGATCACTATACTGTTTCCTTTATCTGCAGGTAGAATCTTGATGTTGTTATCTCGTTTTAGATGGTTCAGTGCACTGCATTCGTGTTTATTGATGTTCGGTTTTGGTTTTTTGGCCTTCCTGAGGATGGTGTAAGTTTGATGAGTAAATTGTTCAGCCATAGTGTTCAGAAGGCTTTGTGCAGCAGATTCTAAGATTGCAGCTGTGTCAACAGTTGGAACTATGCTAGGTTGGATAGAGAAGTTTAGACCTAGGTTAAGGATCTTATTTTCTGTAGTACTTAGTACTCTCAAACTGTAATTGTGAACTATGTTTATAGATGTAGGATTATCTGTCTTGAATAGTGTGTTGAATTTTTGAACTTGTTTCTTCTTGATGTTTTCTAGGTTGGCTGTATGGCATTTGATGTAGAGGTTTAGGACATCTAGTGCTCTAATGTTGGAGGAGAAAAGTTGTTGAAGCTCAGTATATTGTATCCCAATTTTTTGGTTAGATGGTGCTTCTTCTGTCTCTGTTCTTCTACATGCAGTCTTAGGAGGCGTCTACTATTATTGTTGAGAACCTTTTTTTATCTTAATAGTTCTAGTGAAAGTAGTTTCTTTGAGTTTCAGAAAGTTTGGGATCCCTGCAGCATAGTAGAAAGGTCACATGATTAGATCAGTGTGAGAGATTTGTAAGGTTCTTATTGTAGTCATTGATCTTCTTGATAGAGGCTGGTCCATAACAGCTCTTTAGATATTCTTTGATAAATTGTTTAGGCAGAGTATTCATGATGAAACTTTGTAGAATGGATGGCAACTGCCTGTTGTGGAGACACAAGTGTAGAGGACGATGTTTCAAAAGTCTTCTACCTTTTATCTTCAAGTCAGTGTGTGTGAACTCAAAACTCAAACTAACGTGGCAGGGGTTTAGTTTAGTGAGAGAGAAATCAGAAGAATTCTCTCTCCAACTAGGGTGTTCAGGAACGTTGTGGTTCTTCTTCGTCCCCTTTCGTGAAAGGTTATTAGGTTTAGTTTTAGTTATTTATTTATTAAATAATTTTTTACTCTTTTTTGGGTGAAGGAGGTCATTCTTAATGTTATCCTAGACCGAGGCAAAGGCAGCACCGGAGAGAACGGCCAGGTCCTGTCCCGAAAGGCAGAAGTCAAAGTAAATATGAACATGAACTCAAACGACCTAACTTAAAGACGAAAGGCAGAAGACCTTTGAAACGTTGTCCTCCACACTTGTATCTCCACAACAGGCAGTTGTCGTCCATTCTACAAAGTTTCATCATGAATACTCTGCCTAAATAACCTATCAAAAAATACTTGATGAATGATTGTCTCAGTGTAGGAACTGACATGCATTTGAGTTTAGGATGCAAAATATGAAATTAAGTATATGCTATGTAAAGGAGAAATAAAACTCTTTGTTTGACTAACTCTTTGTGTTATATTTTCACCAGAAATATTATAACTTTGGGTCATTCCATGTCAAATCATCCAGGGGCTGCAGGTGACCCCCACAGAATGCCTTGAAAAAATTCACATGTGCTCATCTACCCATATAATGAAAAATTGCCAAATATTAGATTAATATCTCTAATAGTTTCTGATTTACAGCCCTGTAAAAATTAGTTAATTTTTTTTTATTTTTGGAGAATTCATTTTCAGGCAACATTGGCTGCTTAAAGCTGCAAGAGTAGAAGGTGGTAGAAGGCTGCAATTTACTACACTGACAGAATTCTCACAGAATTCAAAAATGGCCTCTCTTTGTCTGATAAGTGCACCTACCGTGCAAGGCAGTAGTGCTCGCCACTATGTTCTAAGTCAAAGTGATCTCAACATAATCAAACTCGAATTTCAGAAATTTATTCAAGCTGTCTGGACAAAGCAATGTTTATTTGATGTTGTTAAGGCTAATTTATTGCCAAAGCAGTTTTTCAAACATTTCATTGTCATGATTATTGCAGTTTGGTGTGACTATAATCTTTCCCAGTTATCCCCTGTTGTAGCACTGCGCTTTTTGTATCTGATTTATCTTTGTATTTATTATATTATGAACCTTAAACTCAGCCATATCTGCATAAATGTAATGCATACACAATATATTTGCATTGCCATGTGATCTAACTAGTTATGCCAATAAATTTGTTCAAAAATTAACTAATTCTTTCTTGTTTCTTACAACTTCATTATTTAACATTGTGAAAGGCTGGTTAGAATATTTCAGTGGGATTCATAAAATTCTGACAGGTATTTTTCAAAATTGTATGGATATATTTGCACACAGTAACACACCTGAACTGAATTTTTTTTAAAATAAAAAACGTATGGTCAGAGGATACTTTAAAAAATTACAACTCAAAAAGTAGGTTGAACACCATCCTGATTTTTTTTGTAGATCATATTCAGAGATGTAAGAATATATGTTAAAAATCTGAAAAGGCTGAATAACTGGTGACATGGTCAAACTGTGACCTGAAGTAGGGCTATTTTTGGCTAAATCATAAAAAGTTGCATGTCACTAAATATTTTTACAGGAGATCTAATAGACTTTTAATTACAACAATTGCTGATTTATCAACTGATATGTTATACGAAATTTGAAAACAAAATTAAGCTTTGTATCATATTAAGTCTTAGAGCTATGACTTATTAAATAAACCAATGTTTTTTACAATTTTGGGTTTTTTGGATGATTTTACAACCTCACTATGAAAATCCTAAGAGAGATAAACTTGGTTTGAGACCATTTTTGAATTCTGTGAGAATAATTCAGTCAGTGTAGCAAATTGCAGCCTTTTACCACCATTACTCTTGCAGACAAAAGAAAAAAGGTAGAAATATTATGTACCTTTTCAATACCACAGAAATATAATTATAATGTTTCACCAGAGCAAGCTATGTTCTTAGAAAAGAGCTCAAAATCAACCAGACTATTGGCAAAGCTAATTAACTATACCTTTTCTCACATTTCTACTGATAAAGCTTATAATGTATTATTTCATCATTTGGGTACCTTTTCTCTTAGTGATATTTTTGCTATAGACTAGGTATGACAAACAAGCAGTCACAAGGTGACAGTATGAGTTTCCAAGAATAGGTTTTAATATTTGTACCTAGCCTTTCAGAGCACTCTCTCTTTCATCTTCATGTAAATAGAAATATAAAATTTATCTGCCCAGAAAAGGAATGTAAGTATATACATATGGTTATATATTATATACACTTTAGTTCTGTTTACACAAATTACAGTTTTAAATTGAAAAATATCACCTTTGCATGATGTAAGGCCAGTCCACAATAAGAAGCAAATGTGGCAAAGGCCTCTTCATCAGCTTTTGTGAATGGTCCATCCTCTTTGTTTACCATTTGAACAACACCAATTATACTAAGAAAAAAAGAAATTTTTAAACTTCAGGCAAACAATACTTACTTTTAGTATTCTTTCTTTTGCAAAAAATTTTAATTGTTTATTGTTTTTAGTAACAAAAACATTTTTAAGCTTGGCTGATAACTATACTAGATTAATGAGCTACTTCCCTGTGTCAGTAAATAATATAGAAATTTTGCTAAAATTAACCAGTTTCATGAAAATTTTAATTTGAAATATACCACAAACCTTCATATTCAACAATCACATATTAAGCAATAATCATCAGTTAAGAAATATAGGATTATGTAGAATAATAGTTTACAAAAAAAGCACACTTTGTTTGTTAGAAAAATGTAACAATAAATATCCTTCTTTCTTTCTTATGGATACGGTATGTGAGCATTAACACTTTGTTCAGTATAAAATTTTCATAAAACAAAAAACTTCATAATAATTTATGAAGTAGCAAAACAAAATTTTCTATTTCTTAAGAAGGTAGGCCAAGTGGTTAACTTCCTAGACTTTGAATCTATGGTCCATTTTTTTAACATTCAATTACATCTATAAAAAAACTCTGCTTTGCACTATAGGGGTAACAGTAATATCTCATTATTTGGTTAAGTACAGTGCTCAACAGATGGCGATTCGTGTTGTTGTTTAGCTTCTTACCCTTCAGTCTATCAGTTTTATGTGTGTCCCAAGAACTCTTCAAGAGAGTTATGAATATATTATTTTACAATTAGGCAACTAATGTAAACAGACCCATAGCCCAGTTGCAATCAAATGAGGGCACAATAGATCTTTAGCATAGAACATCAATCTGCTCCCAAGAGATGGAAGAGAGAACACAGAGGATGTTCAGTGTCCTTGAACATTTAATGCATAGCTGCTTGATGTGTGGGGTGAAAGTCAACTTATGGTCAAATATAAGCCTCAAGAATTTTGCCTTGGGAACCACAGGAAGCACAACTTCACTAAGGTGGAGCTCAGGATTGGGGTGAACACCCAGTTGGTAGTAAAAGTGCATTCAAATAGTTTTAGAAAGAGAAAAAGTAAAACCGTTTGTTGTGGTCTACTTCAGTAAGCAACTGAGGGCAATCTGTAGCTGTCACTCAATAAACCTCATGCTTGATGAGTGACATAAGATATGGAATTGACGTAGAGTCTGTTTGCACCTGTAAGAGGGACTTTAATAATGGCATTTATATTTATAATGAAAAGTGTGACACTCAAGACACAACCCTGAGGAGCTCTGAGTTTCTGTGGCAAAGAATGGTTAGTGTCAAACTCATATAAACTTTGAATCATTTTTCCATTAAAATTTATTGATAAAAATGGGCAAATGGCCACACAATCTATGCGAGTGGAGTTCTCACAAAATTCCATATCTCCACATAGTATCATAAACCTTCTCAATGTAAAGAAACTGAAACAAGATGTTGCTTGAGAAAGGGTTCCCTAATTGATGTTTCAAGTCAAATCAAGTGGTCCATGATGGAGTGCTGTCATTGAAACCCTCACTGGGTAGGCAAGAGAAGGTTGTTTGATTCGAGAACCAGAAAGATGATCATTAACCAACCTCTCTAAAATCTTACAGAGACAGCTCATCAAAGCAATTGGATGGTAGTTTGAAGGTTTCAGAAACGTTTCCTGTGAGGAGAGATAAAACTCAATCGATTCTTAATGTCACCCTTCTGTTTTCGACCACCTTTACTTTCTTTATTGGAAGGAGGTCTATTGATCTCCTAGAATCCTGCCTTGGGATGAGTAGACAGGTCTCTGCCCATGGATGAAGACTCCAGCAACTGAGCATGAGGAAATAATAATTTTACATCTCAGTGCTGAAGAAGAAGGCAGACCTGAGGAAACACCCAAACCAGGAGCCAAAGGAAGTGAACTCGGGGAGCAATTGGAAGGAGTGGTGAGGATAGAGATTAGAACAAATATAGAATTGTCAACTCTAGTAACCATGGAAGGCAAAATACTCTTCTGTTGCTTTGCAAACTACACTGCTGGAGGCACCAAGAGATCTTTCTGCACTCCCATTGTAGAAGTGGAACAGGGTGTATCAGCATATGTCGAAGATGGAGTGGGGGGCAATAACACCTGAGCCTCTGGGTAGGAGATATTGTTCACAGTTTTCAAACATTGCACCTCTTTCTTCTCCACCCACTTAGGGCAAGAACTAACATAAAAGGAGTGTGAACTACTACATTTAACACAGTGTGGTTCCAATTTGCACTCGTAAGCATTGTGGTTTTTGCCACCACAACAAGCACATGTTAAAGAATCATGACATGATGTCTTTGAATGACCAAACCACTGCCACCAGGAACATCTAACAGGTTGGGAATGTATGGCCATATCTTACAGTTCAGATAACCTGCCTTGACAGTGGCAGGTGGAAGTGGTCATGTAAACATCAAAATCAGATCATTAGTAGGCAGCATAATTCTGTCTTTGTGAGTGGACATTCAATGCACTGCAGAAACATCTTTGCTGGGAAAAACAGAGAGGATCTTTGACTTGGAAATGTTCTTCAAGCCCCTATCAACAATAACTCCTATTGAGGAATTTAAAGTAGGATGGAAAGTAACCTTGATGCTCTTCAAATTCAGGAGTTTAATGCGTTGTGGTGAGGACATTTCCACCAAAATGTCTCCAGAGCATAACTTTCTTACTGACTTTGGGAAGCAAGCAAGCCCCTCTAATCCCTTTTGAATAAAACAGAGAGAATCTGCCATACGGATTTCTCAGACAATGAGTGCAAAATGAGAAATCTAGGCACAGATACCGACCCTGACTATTGCAGAGAGTCATTAATTTGTGTCCGTTTATCAATTAACATTTCTTTCTGAATCTTATCTATTTATTTTTCTTCATAAATGGGGGTATCCATAATAAAATAAAATTTTGGTGCCCACTCTCCCCATCCACCATGGAGCCCTAAGAGGAGATGCACTGTAATGTCAAATAAGGACATTGCATCAACATTAGGGTTTTGTGGGCACTATGCCCAAACGCCAGCATTAGATATAATGTCCACGACACCTACTGAGAACTTTAACACTAGTACTTGGTTGACCCTAGCCCAAGTGAACCAGCTAATTGACCCTGTGGGAGGGAATTCCAAGGATGCCTGTCTACAGGAATTCAAGGGCAAAGTGATGTGTTAGGGTTGGACCCCTCAACCACCAGAATTCTCCCTTCCCCTTCATGGGTCACCATGCACGGAAAAAAACACATGGGCATATGTTCAGATCTCAGAGGAGGTAAACTGAAATTACATAACCTTCTTTGGGAGGTCCCCTCACCACATACAGGAATCCACCTCGACGGGAATTATGATAGGTGTATGTGTGTATGCATATGAGATATATTGGTTGTTTTGTTTTTTATAAACATAAACAAACATAGTATGCTTTATTTAGTGAAGACAGGCATACAGAACAGATATCTCTTGTTTCTAATGAATACAGACATAGAATTTATATATCTCTTTCGCCTTTAATAAAGATGGGTATATGTTAAAAAATTATAATGGACATGGGTATATGAATGATATATCCTCTATAGTTCAAAATAAAATAGGCATATATAACAGATAAAAAATGAAAAGTGGCATGCATAACAGATATATGGCTTATTTGTTATGTAACTACAAGTAGAAGTAACAGACATTTTAATTGGTTCTGGCCATCATGAACATTAAAAACAATAATGTTCTAGTTATTAATAAAGAAGAGCATACATGAAAGATATCATCTCTTTTAATGAAGATGAAAATAAATAACAGGTGCATCATGTGATTCCAACACTTTTGTAATTTACACTATGTAACAGAATATCATGTTTATAACGAAAACAGAATTGACATCATACTTGGTTTCATATGAGTATATGTGGGCCATTTGTTTTGGTTCCAGTAAAGAAAGCATTCATGAAAGATACTTGAATTTTTTCTAATTAAAGAGATTACATACCAAATGTTTTACTTGACTCTAATGAAGACTGTTTGTTTGTTTATAGTTAAGCACAAAGCCACACAATGGGCCCTCCATGCTCTGCTCACCACAATGTTTAGTTGGTTTCTAGCTTTATAAGTCCACAGACATACCACCATGCCATTAGAGGGCATGAATACCAGTATGTGGATCAGATAGATCAAATGTCTTATTTTTTTATATAAATATATGGCCATGGATAACAAAAATGTTCTCAGCTTGATCAAAGATGGGTATAAATAACAAATACCAAAGTTGTTTCTTATGAAAAGAGCATAGATAACAGGCATCTTATATCTTAGTTATCTAAATAGTGACTTATAGGGTAGTTTTGATCAGCTCAGTAGTCAATCAGAAATAAAAATAAAGCTAAAATTCAGCCTATTTTAGCAGTGCATTTGACTTTAAGTATTAGTTGCTTAATGTTTGTTACCATTTACTATATTACTCTGCAATTTAATACCAATAAACTTGAAGACTGTATTCTCAAGACGGCTAGTATGGGTTTTAAAATAAAATACAGTACAGAACAACATTTTAAATCGACCATACATCTTTTTCACCACATGACTGCACTCAAAACACTATATAACCCATAACTGTAAATTAGACAATGATGCTTTAATTAATTCTTATGAACATGGGTGTACATACGAGATATTTAAATTGATTTTAATGAAAATAAGCATACATGAAAACTTACTTTGATCAAAAATGCACATATTTAAATAGCACATACCTCTTGTTTCTAATGAAGATAGGCTAAGTTAAAAGATATCTTGATTAATTCTAAGGTAGATAAATAAGCACAAAAATATTTTATATAAAGAATAACTGTCATATTTCTCATGAAAATGGGCACACAAAAAACATGTTCTAGTAGTTTCTAAAGAGGATAGACAAAGAAAACAAATACTACGCTGGTTAAGTATATAAAATAGAGGTATCACTAAGTCATATCATGCACGTTGAATTTGGTGTAGGCATATGCAACAGATATCTTATGCAAAATACTAACTAAAATTATGTACAATGTTAAACAGTTGCATAATAAATATGATTTATTAAAATTAAGATTTATTTATTTATTGAGATAAATATATGTAACACATCTCACTTGGTTGAATCTAATTAATATCCAGTCTGTGTATAGCTTTGAAATCATAGTCTTGTAAGAACAATGACCATTTAGGTAACAAAGGTGATGGGCCCTTTTAATGTCATTAGTCAACTCAAGGATTATTGATTCGTGATTATAGTAAATTTTCTACCATACAAATAACATTTGAAGGTTTTAATGATGTGTACTACAAATAAACATTCTTGTTCAGTTACAGAGTAAGTCAGTTTAGCTTTTTCTAGCTGTCTACTCTGATAAACTAAAAGATGCTCCTATTTGTTTACATCTAATTGAGAAAAACTGTATATATAGTAAAACTTGAAGCATATATGCTTAATGTGGGTGTTTTGCAAACATTTGGGTGGCTTGAAATTGGTGCCTTTATAGTGAGTTTCATAGCATTTCAAACGTTTCTTGTTTTTTATCTGTGCATCTTAGTTTTTTCCATTAAAAGTCTTGTTACACTTATGAAATGAGAGATAAATCTTCTGAAAAATCCTAAAAATTCAAGATATTTTTTACTGTTTTTGGTACCAGATACTTCTTGTACATTTGGGTCAGGTTTACACAACCTAAATATTTGATTTATTTTAGTAGAAACTGACATCTGATGAGTTTTAACTTTACTTTTGCTTTGCATAAACTGTCAAAGATATACCTTAATCTTTCTAAATGTTCTTCAAAACTTGAGAAAAAAGTGATGACATCATTTAAGTAATAAAAGCATCCTGAATCTTGTAAACCAGATAGTACAACATCCATCAATGTCTGAAATGTTGAAAAATATTACATAAAACAAATGGTCATCTATTAATTATTGTAGATATAGATAACACTAAGATATATCTTGCATGTTTCATTCAGTGTAGGCATATGCAATAGAGATCTTATGCAAAATACTACTTAAATTACATACAATGTTAAACAGTGGCACAATAAATAAGATTTATTTGTTTATTTATTAAAATAAGTATATGTAACACATCTCACTTGGTTGAATCTATTTAATTAAAGAGTATATTCAACACTTTGGCACAAAGTTATAGAAGATTAAATAATAGGTTGAATAACTGCCAAGTTATACATATTTTTTTATTAAAAAAAGAGTAATGTCTTGAACTAGTGCTATATATCAGGTCATACAGTTTACAACAAAGGTGCATGTACAAAATTCCAAGAACTTATTTTAACAGTATTTTAAATGTTGAACTTATAAAGTGTAAATAAAATTACATCTATTCCACAGAAATTACAAATTATGAAAAGATAAAACAGATAGCAATTAAAATGTAAACAAAAATTGTAAATTTACAGGAAAGAAAAGCGTTCATTTAAATCAAATGGTTGTAGGGTTCCCAGACTGTAGATAAGTTCCTTTCCAGTCATTCTCCTTTGTGAATGTCTGTTGGATAATTAATAAGTCTAAGAATCGAAACATTCTTAGATATATCTTGATCTGGCAATTTAATATGGTTTAAATGTTCTCAAGGTCAATCACCAAGTCAACAGCTTATTTGTCCAATACATAAGCTATTGCATCTCTTTCAAATTATACTGTAAATGATACATTTGGTGTTAAAAGTAATGGACTGTTTTATGTCAAAAGTTGTGTTCTTTCCTCATACATGCTGTTTATATGTGGGCAGGTGACACACTTGTTTTGTTTACATGTGTGAGTACCTGGAGTTTCATTTTGTTTTATTTAAGGTTACTGTGTTCCAGGATTTCTTTCAGATTTTTGTCGAATTTGCAAGGGTAGGTCCTCGAAAAGTATTGTGTAATTGTTTAATATAATATATTTGATCTTCTTGTTGGTTTGAGGGTACGTTAGCACAAGTTGAATACAATTAGTAAGTTTTTTCTTGGTATGGTTGAGTGTTTGCTGCTGGGTATATCAGCTAGCTTTGGTGGCCGCATTGCCGATGAGAGAATCATGGTAGTCTTCTAGTAAAAAAATGTTCATGTCTTTGGATACAGATTTATAATTATCATAATCACAACATAATTTTCATAGTTGTAAAAATTGTGAATGAGGTTGACTTTTTGTCACTATGTGGGTGGGAAGGTTCAAAATGTAGGTATGTGTGTGTTTCTTTGTAATGTATACTAGTAGTCAGATGGTCATCTTTTATGCATATGTTAATGTAGAGAATGGAGAGCACTGTGTCAGATATTTTCAAAGTAAATTCTAGAGAGATGTGGAATGAGAAAACAAAGTGTAAGCATTGATACAATCCCTAGTATGTATCAGTGTATAGATGACACCTCATGGGTACTGATTCATTGTATGGATTAAATATAAGATTTTTGATGTATTCAACACAGAGGTTGACAATGGTGAGTTCTCATAGTGCCCCGTATATCTTTTTGTAGTAGTCACCAATAAAAGTAAATAAGCTAAATGTAAGCACAAGTTTGGCTAAATGTAGAAATATGTATGTTGGAATGACCAGCATGGCTTGTTGGTTTAAGAAATTATTTCAGTTTCATTAAACCTTCATTGTGTGGGATAGATGTGTATAATGATTTTTCCTCTATGGTGAAGATTTAGTGTTCCTTAACAGTCAAATGTGTGTTCTTTTTAAGCTCAACATTCAAAATATGACACATTCTTTGAATTCTGTGCATGTGCCTTTGTTGTAAACTGTATGATCTGATGAAGAACACTAACTTGAAACATCATCCTTTTTTTAAAAAACTATAAATAACTTGGTAACTGTCAAACCTATTATTTAATTTTGTTATTTTCATTACCTATAACAATTTAACTATATTTGTCTTTCTACAGAGTTATATGAGAGCTATTTGCACCATTTGCTCCTAATTTTGACTTGACAGACTAGAGGGAAGGTAGTTAGACAACAGCACGTACCACCAACTCTTTGGCTACTCTAATCAAATAGTGGGTTTTGACCATCATCTTGTGATCCCAATGTGCAGAATGATATTTTGTAACAGTGAAGTGTGAACCTTGAATTCTCAGAATCACACTGCAGTACATGAAACACAGGGATATGCCCAGTTTCATATGAAAATAAAAATCGCCATTGACATGTTATATAGTTCTATTCAAGGCAGCAACATTCTTCTATATTTATATATCCAATGAATATAAGCATACACAACATATTTTTGTGAATCTTATATGTGTAGGCTTTTCTAAACGATATTTTACTTGTTTTTTTATGATAGCCAGAAACACATAATAGATATTTTTGTTGGTTCCTATCAGGACAAACATACACAGAATCTTACTTGTTTCTTATGAAGATTGGCATACACAACATATTGTGTGTCTTGTATCCTGTCTGTTGATCTACAGTTCTAAAGGAATTGCAAAAAAAAAGGCATAAGCCATTAACTGTGTGAATTTATTTTCTGGTTCTATTTAGTATAAAGCAAGGAAATATAGCTTTGTGAGCATATTACTCAGTTATTCCAATAAAAAACATCAGCATTGCTTTAATTTTGTTCTTTTTTAATAATATTAGAAAATAAAATCAAAATTGTACTATGAATTTATTATATGATTCTTCTTGTAACTGGAATTTATAAGTTTTAAACTTATGGTTTCATTACTTCAAAGTAACCTGCTGATAAACATTTGTAAAACAAAAGTATTCAGCTTTACTGTTATACAATACAAAAATAATCAAAGTAGTATATATGAATATACTGTTTATTGGTCAAAGCACTTTGAAATTCGAGAACTTACAAATTATGGTTTACCTTACTGATGAAGGAAAGTTCTTATCATGACACTAGAGAACATAAACATTAGCTGATTCCCTTTTGAAATTAAAATTATATATCAAATAGTAATATCCAGATTTAGAAATAAACTGGTTACTTTGTTTAAAAAGGATTTAGAAAGTTTGAGGATTCCTTTTTCACCTGTTAAATCTTTCATCATTGTACGCATTTGAAATATTCAGAGATTCTCCTGTTAGAGCTACATGACCTGCAATTCCTTTCCCAATTGGAAATCTAAGTAAAGAAATGGTACAAAATGCAGTAACTTGTTACCACTAATCCTGAATAATAAATAAGAAATGAACAGAAAACTAGTATAAATTAGAGCCTGATTTGTTAATTTTTGCAGCTTGACAAGTTAAGAAACTTGAGGTCACTATGAGTGGAGGAGATATTTCCATATTTTGATTCCTGTTTTCTGATTAGTTAGTGGTAAAGAGAATATACTTTTCATATCGACTTTTAGCACATTTGGAGGGAAATTCACTCCATATTTTGAAGAGGAAAGCTCAATTCTTGATCTGAGAGCCAGAACCTGGAGTGAAAGACCTGTCATCATTTTAGTTTTTTTGAGATACAGACCTTGTTGGGAAATGCCTGTAATTTCTTGGTACTTTTGAGAGCCAGACATTGAGTGAAAGACCTGTCACTTCTTAGTACTTCCAAGAGCCATTCCTTGGCATGAAAGACCTATCTTTTCTTAGTATTTCTGAGAGCTAGAACTTGATATGAAAGTCCTGTCATTTCTTAGTACATCTGAGAGCCAGAACTTGAAATTAAAGTACTTTTTTGTCTGCTGATCATGCATATTTTAACTTCCATTTAATTTCATGTTGCTCTAGTTTTAATTTACTTTAAATATGGGGATTAAGACGGGAAAACTGATGATGAGTGTTCATTCCCAAAATTCATTTCATCAACAAAACAGATCAAGCTTTCAAATCTCTGTTTGCTTGCAAGGAAATGATAGAAAGGCATCAACAACATATTATAGATATAATAATGTTTTTGTTTAAAATCCTGAGGAGAGAATTGTTAAAAATTGCTATTTATTCACTGATCTATTGAAGTAATTGTTAAACATTGCTATTTATTCATTGATCTATTGAAGTATATGATAAAAATATAATTACTGGTTTGTTTGGTTTGTTTTGAATTTTGTGCAAAGCTATTCAAGGGCTATCTGCACTAGCCATTCCTAATTTTGCAGTGTGAGATTAGAGGGAAGACAGCTAGTCATCACTACCCACAAACAACTCTTGGGCTACTCTTTTACCAACGAATAGTTGGATTGACTATAACATTATAATGTCCCCATGGCTGAAAGGGTGAGCATGTTTGGTGTGACAGGGATTTTAACCCTCAACCCTTGGATTACGAGTCAAGTGCCTTAACCATCTGGCTATACAGGGCCCTAAACTACAATGAAACACTCAAAAATAATTCTTTAGTTACAAGACTGTAAAATGATCTTAGGTATATAACTTACTTGAACCATTGTAAATGCCATAAATTAAATAATTCCAACCACATAATATCCTTCAGCTAAGCAACTTTTAACCACTTTGTTTCTTTTGTGAGATTAATTTAGGAAAATGCAAGGAGAAAAAAAAAGATTCATAAAACTCTTTACATTTTTAATGCAATATTCTATCAAACTAAACAAAAGACAAAAATATGTTATTCACTGAAATAGTTCAAGTCCTTTTCATTCATCAGGTCTTACCATCCACATGAAACCATTATCATTAAAAACCTTTAATTATTTTAGATTCTGAATATTGTGGTTCATGAAATGCATTAAAAATCATACTTAGTTTTAATCCTTAAATTACTTTTATCACTCTGTCTCACACAAGACAAACTGAATGAAGAAACTGAGGATTTTGTATCTCATAGTTTAAGTTTATATTGCTTTTAGTGAAGTACTGGTTTTGGAAAGCTAGAATACTGCTTCTGAGGATGTACACCTTTATACAATCTATAACAAAAATCTTGTTCATGTTGAGTCTTCATTTAGTAATACAGAACAGATTACTGAAAACAAATTTTAATACAAGTTTAGTTTAAGAAAATTAATGCACAGCTGAAAGAAACGTTTATTCAGCATTATAACATTCAGGTACTTTTATTTATTCAATATAATCAAATTAAATACTGCTATATTTGTTTGAAAACACATAAATATGTTTATAATTTATACAAATACTATATCTCACACTGTGTGAGCTTGCTAAACAAAGGTGTATACAACTACAAACAATCTTTGTATTTTCGTACCTAATTTCTTTTGATGCTTCTAAAATGGTTTTAAATGAGCCATCATCAGGCTTTCCACTAACATCAAATATCCTAGCATATAGTTCTTTGGAATGTCCATCTACTAGGAAGAGAGAAGCCCTATCAGCATTTACAAGTTTCTGTGCAAATGTCTGGAAAAAAAATACAAATTACAAATTCATTAATCTATGCTCTTTAATTGTGTAAAGATATACATTGTTATGGGGACTAAGTAAGACAGCTGTTGCTTTTTTTTTCAGTAATTTGCAATAAATATATAAGTGAATAACTTAAAACTGTTTCCAATATTATACACCTTAAGGAGTTCTTATGAATTCAATAAAATAATATATGGCCACCTTGAGGTTGACTTGGAAAAACTGATGCAGTATAAATTTTAAATATCAGTATAATATTTCTTCAAATATTTCTTTATAGTTAAAGTTCTATTTTATAAACATACAAAAAATATTTTTTATAACTGAGATTATGCATTCTGTTGCAGTGTAAATAAATAAACATATATATAACTAGGTAAAGATACTGTCGCGCATATTTCAGTATCTATTGTTAGATTAACAAATTGATATAACATATATGCAAAAATTGACAATATTAATTGCTATTTTTGATCTTTAATCAAACATTGGTCATTACTGAACTGCTTACAATAGTTTAACGAACAAATAATTGGTATTCCACTACAAGTAAACATGTTGGTTAATATATAATAACAGATTTATAGTTTAATTAATAGTTATTTAATATGTTGGTACCTCTGAATGATACTATGTTTTTGAAATAGTTTTTTGATAAATACACATCTTACTTAATGCTTGTAATTTTGACCTTTTGAATATGTTTATTTTAATTCCAACAACGTCAGTTCCTTCTTTACGTTAAAAATTTCTTTTGCAATTATCAAGATATTTTGTCTAATTTGACTTTCTGAAATACCAAACTTTACTATGACTTTTTGAACATATTCAAACCTTAATATATTTTTGTGAGCTTAAATTTTGAAGTATATGACCTTCTTTTATTGAACATGATCTGCTTCCTATGACTTTTTGCCCTTGATTTTTGAACATATTCACACTTTCCTGAACTTTTGTAACTTTCAGATTTTATGAATACTATATTCAAATCTTACTAACAGTTTACCTCCTTGACATTTAAAATGTATTCAGAACTGACAATATGACTTAGTAATCATAATTTTTAACCATTGGGGACATTTTAAGCAATAACATTATAGCATGAACTTTAGAACACATCAATACCATATCATGATTTTGTTACTATTCTATACAAAAATACAATGGATTTTCTATCATCTCATTTTAACATAGTATTACTCAAAGTTTAAGTTACTGCATGTATTTGTGCAATTTTCATGTAACACATGGTTAAAAATGTCATTAAGCTAATTTCATTCTTGTTGCCCTTGTTCATTTATTTTTTGGAGATAACAACTGCTCTGCCTATGGAAAATATGGCTGTAATACTGCACATTGTTCATGAATTTAGGCAGCTGTGCTCTCCAATAGTAGGTCAGATTATATTTTGAAGTTACAATCTTCCTAATGTTTGAATGAGAATGGCTTCCCATCTAGTTAGTGTTTAACACTCTGGGTAAGTATAATGTTGTCCATTAAATAAGGAACTTTAGATTTAAACAGTCTAGTAAGAATTATCTTCAAATGCAGCTTGGAGAACAGACAACTCAGACCTAGTTAAAGTCCAGCATCTAAACAGGTACATATGCTGTGTTGGTGTTTGTACTGTTTAGTAAAAATTATTAATTGTGTTTACTCTGTAAAGTTTCTTTATTTCCTTCTTCCAAATACAGTCAAAATTACTGAACTCAAAAATACTTTACAAACTTGTTAAACACCCTGTTATTCAATAGACCTATACCATTATTCTCAGGATAATCAGCTTGATCTGTTCTTTAGAACACTTTAAATAATATTATGGTTTTGAATACTTCAAAATATTCAGTACTGGGCATTCAACAAAAGGACATGCTATCAGAGACTGGCTAATCTATCAATAATAATAATCTAGCATGTAATCAATACTATCTGGATATTTAAAATTTGTCAGCCATTTCACTCCAGTAGAAAAGTTTATACAATCAACAAATAGAGACAGTAATGTTTGCCAAATAATACAGTGCTAAGTGGATTATCCTTTGTCATATACTACGTCCAGGAGCTGATATGCTTAATGGAGTTAGATGTTCCATCCTGTGCTTCATCAAACTACACCAAGTTCACTATTACTAGCAGCAGTATTCAAATTGAATGACTGATAAAGGTGAAATAGCACCACAAACAACAAGCTTCCTATTCAACAAGACATACCTATTCATGTTCCTATTTCCACAAAAGGTATATATCAACCTTATTCAGTACAGACAGAGAGAGGTGCAGTTATCTTGGAAAAACTGACCACGAAAATATAATTTTAAACCTGAAAAGCTATGTGTTTCTTATTTTTTCTTGGGCTGGAGCCAATCTCTGACCATTGCAACGTTTGTAGGTTTAGGAGACACTCCATTCCTATCCAATATATGTCTGAGAAACTCTGTTCCATATGTATTAATGCATATTTTCATGGTGTCACTTCAACTTGCATTGTTAATGTACTGGAATGTTATTTTCAGGTTTTTAGCTGTGGCATAAAATGAGTGTAGAGAAATATGTCAGCCACATAGATGAGACATCTCTTCCACTTTAGTCCCCTAAGTGTAATTGCAGTAAGCTTTTTAAAAGTGACAATGCATTACGCAGACCAAACACCATGATGAAAAATTTACACTGTCCTTCTCAAGTGCTAAAAGCAGTTTTGTGTTTGAACTACCTATACTCACATGTAACATATTGTTAAAATGGGATTTTCCAATACAGCCAGGCATTTTCACATACATGACAACTGAAAGACATCTATGCATATTACCAAATTCTCACCTAAAGTTCACACAGACCCTTTGACAATAACACTGGAAGTTATCAACGACTTTTTGAAGGTTGTATTATAAAGATTGACTCCATTTCAGTATCAGTAGCATCCCTGGTTCTGTAACGAACCCTATGTGGCATTTTTGTTGGATGTACATCTCATGTATCTACGTGATAACTTTTGGCTGCTGTCCAACCCAATCAACCATCTATTCTTACAAATAAACCGTGTTACCCATTATAATTTATCCTGGACGAGCCTCTGATTTTCGTACGCTACATATCACAATTTCAAATAGCCAGAACTTTTAATTTGGAAGTTAATTAAAAGTCAATATGTATTAAATTTATGATATTTGTCAAAGATACACACAATTTTATTTTTCAACACATAATTTAATATACAAACAACAACAGAATTTATAATAACGATTATCACAAATAATTATTTATATGCAAAATATTACAATCTGGCAATCAGTATTTATCTGCATTGGAACTGAATAATTTATTGACGATCTAGGTTCACAACAAGTTGATACACATACATTTCACTTGACAAGAACGCTAGCTAGCTCCTTTGGCCGACCACGGTTTGCAAGCTTACTTTCACAGAGGAAGATGGGTATATAATGTTCTCGTAGAAATATTAACGTCCAAAGTTAATTTTCTGAATTTGAACAGTACGTATCTTTGTGACTCAGTGATGTCGATATGTAACTTTAAAAATCTATAAACGTTCTTGGCCAAATATCTGTAGTTTTCCGATCAATAAGTATTTGTCACAATTATAGCTTCTGAGGCTTATAGCATACCTACTGCAGCAATCAAACAATATTCTCAAACTGTTACTTGGCGCTTCGATTTATACAATTTAGGCAAAATTCTCGAAAGTTCAATTGGCCCAACAAAAGATACACTAGTGCTTTCATAAAACATATGTTGTAGATTCTTACGCTCGAAAATCCTCTGCAAATTTAGATAACAGTCGGGACTTATGCAATACACATTTAATAATATACATTACGTGCATTAAGCTGAAACAAATGCATATATTAAAATAAATATATAATATTAAATCCCTTTCAACTGGCAAACTCATTGAGTATTGTAGTCATTTCATGTTTTACAATAATAGAATGATGTGCACGTATTCTCAAATACCACTTTGTCACATATTTTATTCTGTTTTTAATCATCAATTTATTATGAACCTGAATACGTAGTGTGCTTTTACTCCCATTTAATTTTTTTCCCAGTGGCGCAGTGGAATGTCTGCAGACTTACACTGCTACAACCTGGGTTTCAAAACCCGTCGTGTGCATAGTACAGATAGCCCAGCCTGTATTTTGTGCTTAATTTCAAACAAACTAAATACCCACATAGAATCTTTAATATTACATAACTTCATTAAATTGAAAATTATCATCAATTCTAGTTCATATATTTTTATTTTAGTAACATAAAATTATCTTCCAAATATTTTTGTTTTTAATTACACTCTATGTAAACTTTTAATTCCATCACACTCTTCAGTAGAAGGTTAAAAGTGATAGATTATCTCTCCTCTATGGTATTAATTTAAGCAAAAATCCATCCACACTACTGTATCACATGAGTATTGTGTACATTTAACTGTGTTAGAGTTTCCAACTAATTGAAGAAATGCTTGGTACCTTAAATATTTTTATAACGATAAATTTTGATTTATTTCATGAATTATTCATCTTGTTTGTACATTGCTGTTGTTATCGCTAAATTTTACATTTATAGATTAAATTATATAGTCTTACCATGATTTTAACAATCACAGAGTCCATGGTGATCATGTCTTGAAAAATGGACCTAAAAATAAAACAAACAGCATCATTGTTTAAAGTACATTATCAAAATGTTATTTAAAAGACATAAAGTCCAATGAGAATCATACAAATTTAATAAAGTTACATTCAACTTCAAGAAGAGAGAAGCAGCTGAAATTGGATTAAACAAGTCATTTGTGGATCCAGTACCAGCATATGAATCATAGTATTTATAGCATTAGTGTACTACCAGTAACAAATTTACTACTCATAAAATACAATATTGCATTTATGGAAATTCTTCTATAATGCAAGATATTTATACACGGGTGGACCAAAAAGTGGCGCCCTTGAAAATGTTGTTAATTTGTTATATCTTTTATTAGATAACAGAAAAGTATGTAAAGTAATATGTTTGTCCAACGCACTTGGTGTGATTTGTTTAAATATAATCTCGAATCATAATTTTAACCCTTGCTTTTGTAAACATCTTAACGTTTAATGATTTTAGTTATATTTTCTCATAAAAAGTATTGTGCACCTACTGTAGTTTCTTAGATCTTATTCCAATTAGTCTACAAAATGATTAAATACGTTTCTCTGCAATTGTAAAATGTTTAAACGATATCTTAGAAACAAAAGAATTAATATTATGGAATGGCCATGTTAATCAATCCGATTGAAAATTTATGGGCTGAGAAAAACTAATTAAAGAAAGATCTCAAGCCAAACACAGAAGATGAAATTTTTGAAATACTAGAAGAAGGATGGCAGTCAGTCACTCAAGAATACCTGCACAAACCCATTGAAAGCATGCCACGTCGATATAAAGCAGTAATGAAATCCAGAAGATGCAATCTAAATATTAACTTGTGAAACTGGTTTGTGTTGTTTGAAGTTTCATTTTTATGTCTGATCATTGCAGAGAAACTTGTTTGACCATTCTGTATGCTAAATGGAATAAGAATATCTAAGAAACTACAGCAGGTGCACAACAATTTTTATGATAACATGTAACTAGAATCATGAAAAGTTCAGATATTTACGAAAACCAGTGCTAAATTTAGAATCTGAGATAATATTTAAATAAATATTATCGAGTGTGTTCAAAAAATATATACTTTTACATATTGTTCTTTTATCTAATAAAAGATATAACAAATTAAGAACATTTTAAGGAGAGCCACATTTTGTCCAGTCCCTGCACTCGTATAAATTAGGGTTGCAGACAAGTATTTAACTGTTACACTTACTTTGTTCAAATATGGTTCGGTATGTTCTTCGTTAATATAAGAATGGATAAATCTTGAATTTTAATTCCAAAAGCTTGCATGACTAAAGGAGTACATTGGTCAAGTTTATGTTTATTGCAGAAACAATAATAAAGTTGTCATACATGAAAATAAATCTCCATTCAGACGGGCTAGATTTATACACATCAAACATACGATGACTTCTTTCAAACATAATGCTGTAACATATTATCAGCGACTGATGTAAATACAAGCGAAGACTTCTGTATAAATATAATATTAGTGGATATCAACACAATTTTCTTTTAAAAATTACATATATATATATGTGTGTGTGTGTGTGTATAACGATTCATTTGACTTATGAATAAAAACAACATAATGCTGAGCACAAAAACCTCTAATAGTAATAGTGTGTAACGAAAATAATCCGTACTAAACTAAAAAAACTGAGTGAAACGTGCTTCCGCGTACTAAAAACTGGAACTTACCTGACTACAGCCAAGAGGAAGTTGTTCAGTTTGCGTTGACGTGCCATGTTACCATACATCTTGAAATATAAATATTTAGTAGGTCTCACTTTGTATCGAAAACATGTATTGTAGATACTATTTAAACAAATAATTAGAATCGAGTGAAGAATATGGAAAAGCTGAAATATAGTGATGTATATGTGTTGTTTCATGGTATTAAGGCTTCAATACTTTTTTTATTTTCACAAATATAGCGATACATTTTGGGTTAAAGAAATTGTTTTGAGAAATGTAAACAATCTTTGATTTTTACAATAAAAAACAACAAAACAATCAACTATTTTTCTCTTCTTTACACTTAATAAATATTAATAACAAAATAATTTTCAACACCAGGGGATATCTAGATTTGGTTTAGCTTCTATAACATTCCTGTAAGCATAAATCACTCAATTTAAAGATGATCTTTATAACCTTTTTGGTATGCAAGAAATATTTCATATGGAAAATATCTTTAGTATGTACGCATAAGTGTCCTAATAAATAATATTCAGATATTGAGACCGAATATCTTAAGGATATTCTGCTTAATTATTATTTTTAATACAAACTTGTGATTATACATGCCTCAGCATAATGAAGAGCAATTCCTCCCCACACTAGATAACTGTTGATAACCTGCACCGAAAAAATACGGTACGTGTTTATTATATACTTAAAGGATACTTGTTAATTATAAACTACTACACACCTGTTAATTAACGTTACAACTATATTTTCTGAAAACGCCTATTAATTATATATTACCACTAAATTTAAAACAGACAGCTGTTAATTATAAGTAGCTCTTGTATCTATACAAAACATCTGTTAACTATAAGTCTTATCAACAATACATATGATTTCAGTGTATATTATTATAAGAACTATGATAAAACTGGTATTTAAAAATATCTTTTTCGTTTTATTTCTTTTCACGGACGGTGCTTTTACAGTTTCAATTGTTCTCTGAATCCTCAAATATTTATTTATTTTTCAGAAATGTAACTGGTTATAACAGTCAAAGTTAGTGCACAAGAATACTATATTCGAATAATTTGGAGTAACCTCGACGCGATCCACAAGTTATTATTCGATTTTTCCATTACAGTTGTGAATAAATAAACAAAGCAAGAATATCGTGTTTCTAAAATATGTGTATACATAGGTGGGTCCAGCGTAGATCGTGGCAGAGTGCGCTCTTCCCTCATTCAAACAATAAAAGAGAAAAGATTGTTCTTATAGCGGACTCTTTCGTTACTGTATATTTATATAAGAGCGTATTTGTTGTTTATAAAAGTAGTTAGAAGAGCTTAAGCAAGTTGAAATTCAGTTCGAGATCTTATCTTCCTCATAACCTTTCTCTCAGTTACCAGTATTCTTTAATGAAAACACAACAACACACAAACTTCCTTGGTAATATCATTGATGTTTGCAAAGCAGAGCTTTTTTAACGGCCAGTAATGATAATTGTGGACAGTTATAAAATCTGAATTAAAAGTAGTAACATTGGATATAGTTACTATTAAAATAAAATATTTAAAACAAAATTGGCATAAGTCATCCACGAAATGTAAGCAACATAATCAAGAAGACTTTCCACCAGAAAAACTGACATAAGTCACGTGTGAGGAAGATGCTTCTGCAATATACCTGTTCAATGGCCTTATATCTTAAGCAGCTGGGAAATGAAGCGTGTATCCATTCTATTCCACATACAGAGATATCGATCAAGCCGTTGGATCCAGCACCTATATATTTCTGTGTGAATATATGCCGTTATCCTGAGACATATTACGGAAAACAGCATAGTGGAGGGATGTGCCTTGAACATGAGAGTTTTACATCGGAATCTACGATACAGGATTATTGTCAAGTTGTACTGAACCGGATAGTTTGCTTGAAAAGTAGGAAGTAGTTTTAGTACATTATGTAGCTTTATGTTTCATTTTTAACTCTTAATAAATGTAAACTTCTGCCAAATTATAAAAGTTAGTTAGAATGTATACTAAAAAAAATGAAACATAAAGCTACATAATGTACTAAAACTACTTCCTACTTTTCAAGCAAACTACCCAGTTCAGTATCACTACAACATCAATAACTGCGCCAAATAACAATGAAAAATACACAATAAACAATTAGAAAAATGAAAATATAGGCATAGTGTGTTAGATTTAATATCTATACAGATTGTAAATATGATTAGTTGCCTTTTACGTAGTTTTCCTCAGTTAAAAAATAAATATGTTATGATGCATGCTTTGTAAGTATAAATCAATTTCTAAACTGAAAAGCAGTTGTGCCTACACACACTGACACAATTTATATATATATTTTGTATTAGAGATTTAAGGAATAGACACATTAGCAGTAAAAATACGAGCAACGAAGAAAACTCGGTGCCATTAACGTGTAAATGAAAGCTATAAATCTATAGATGTAATATATTTAGTAAGATGACTGATTTGACTAACACAGTTATTCTTTCAAACATTTGGCACCCCAAACACGTGGTAAAAATAATGGTCATTATAAGTAGGAAATCAAAGCGTTTTCGACTAGGTTGTGGCTGATAATTCCCATAAATGTTCAGTGGGGTAGAGCAGGTGTTCACATGATTACAGGCAGATCACTGAAATAATAACTAACTTCTATACGTTTTTGAGATAAAGTTGGTTTGTTTTGATTTTCGCGTAAAGCTACACGAGGACTATCTCTGATAGCTGTCCCTAATTTAGCAGTATAAGACTAGAAGAAAGGTATCTAGTCATCACCGCCAACTCTTGGGCTACTCTTTTAACAACGAATAGTGGAATTGACCATAACATATAACGTCCCCACGGCTAAAAAGGGCAAGCATGTTTGGTGTGGCAGGGGTTGGAACCCGCAACCCTCAGATTGCAAGTCGAGCGCCTTAACCACCTGGTCATGCCAGGCCTTGCGATAAAGACCTACGCGACGCCACTGTTTACCAAACAGCAACAACAGCAGCGTATATTTTTGTGAATTGTTAGTACAGCATTGCTCAGTAGGAGGGGATAGAGAAGTTTGTGCCAGTGACGTAACACGTAATAAAACTAAAACCAGTAATAAACTGGTTTGCACTGTAAGCACAATGCTGTCAGGTGAAGCTCGAACTGGTACTGACAATGTAGATTTGTCTAAATCGAAGTTTACACGTTGAGGAATATAAGATTTTCTACTTAACTGTTTCACAGAGCTGTCGGGAAAACGTAATTTTTTGAAGCAGCTATTTGGTCGAAAGTACACATAAGTAACATTAATGAATCATTTCTAAGAGACAAGCAAGTTTTATTAAATATTTCGTTGTTTCGTATCCTACATAAAACGACTGGCATACTTCCTACTGTATAAGTCTAACATTTATACCGTTTATTTATCTTGTCTGTACAATGTTTTGTTATGGTATCCCAGTAGCTAATATAGCTTTCGTACATGCTGGTACTAAACACACTATTTCTTCTTTTTTTTCTTATAATAGCATAAATATGCATGTTTTGAACTTAAAACAGCATATAATGCTTTACTGTATTTGAATATACCCCAATCTACATTTACTTTTGTATGCAGTGCTTTCAAATGATAGATATTCCCCTGAAAATGACCACAAAAAATATTTCCACGACAAAAAGACACATCAAACATTATCTTAATACATTCTTCATATATTATACCGATCTTCTCAACATAAATGCCAAAGAATCAAATAAAATAGATCTAGAAATGAACTTTCAAAATTTGGTTTAAAACATGCAAAAAAGCTACGTTTTTCACGAACTGGCTGTTTAAAAATTCCTGTAAAATGGCTGTAATACTATCTACAATTATATTTGGTGTGAAAGGTTTCTCAGTACACTTAATACATACAGCTGTTAGTTGTACGTCAATACTATATATAAAAATATGACATTTGTTGCATAAACGTATTTACGCTTGTTTTTAGAGTTTACAAAATTATTGCAAAATAACAACAGACTACTAGAACCTCTTCGTCTTCCTCGTGAAATGAGCCATCTTCCGATTTTTTGTATAATTCTAGGACACCTAGATAAACAATGGAACAAGTTAGTTATGACTGAAAAATGAATAGCAACCTAAAATGAATTACATATATATCTAAAGATGGGTAGTACGGGTCTTAAAACTTTAATTAAAATAAAGTACAGAATAATGTTTGATCTTCTTAGGTCGTCTTTAGGTTGACAGAGTTTAGACGTTGTTTTAGTTTGCAGCAATAACTTAATGATGCTTAATGGTAATTTGTATTCTTAGATTAATATATTTTTCAGTTTACACATTAAATTTATTCAACCAATTATTATCTTCATGAAGGAAAACGGGTTAAGATACTTCATGTTAATGAATTAGAGCTGCATAGTGTGATATATGTTCTCACTGACAAAAAGGTAACATCCGATCAATTATAAAACCTTTGACTACCATTAAAAAGTAATAAGCTATATAAATCTAGCATTACTTCATATTCTTTAGGTTACGAAACAACAGTCACAGCTGAGTATTTCAACACCATCTACAATTCAAAAAAACGTCAGAACACCTTGAGTGATATCGGAACCCCGATAAGTTATAATACGTTTTTTGTTAAACAAAAGTCATAAAATCGGTTAACGAAGCTACTAAAATGTAATAAAATAATAAAATACTAAGACAAAAGCATTAAGATATGAAAAGCAAAAGCTTATGATAAATAAAAAGATAATCGAAAGAAAGTATTACGGAAGTACTCAATATATATGATGTGAA
The DNA here is from genome assembly GCF_004210375.1 of Tachypleus tridentatus. Lineage (NCBI taxonomy): Eukaryota > Metazoa > Arthropoda > Merostomata > Xiphosura > Limulidae > Tachypleus > Tachypleus tridentatus. The sequence goes on from NC_134834.1 coordinate 136,989,923, forward strand.
AACTGTAAAACATTTGAACAGAAATACTGAGAAAGTCTGCATCACTTTAGAATTATAAGAAATAAAAACAGAATCACTGAGATAATATATTGGAATAGGACTATAAATATAAAAAGTAAAAACAGAAACACTGAGATAATGTATTAGAATAGAACAGGGCCCTGCATGGCCAAGCGTGTTAAGGCGTGCGACTCTTAATCTGAGAGTCGCGGATTCGCATCCCGGTCGCGCCAAACATGCTCGCCCTTTCAACCGTGGGCTGAATAGAAGAGAACATTAATTATGTTTGTTTGTTTTTGAATTTCGCACAAAGCTACTCGAGGGCTATCTGTGTTAGCCGTCCCTAATTTAGCAGTGTAAGACTAGAGGAAAGGCAGCTAGTCATCACCACCCACCGCTAACTCTCGGGCTACTCTTTTCCAACGAATAGTGGGATTGACCGTCATATTAAAACGCCCCCACGGCTGAAAGGGCGAGCATTAATTATGAAAAGTAAAAACAGAAATACTTAGATAATATATTTGAATAGAATTACACTTATGAAAAGTAAAAACAGAAATACTGAGGTAAATCACACATAACGTTTAAACCACGAAAAGAGAGAGAGAGCTTAAACTAATGAGATACGAGAGGCCTATGTTAAAAATGAGTAAGCAAAATCAAACTTTCCTGTCACTTCTCCATTAGACAGTCTAATGGGATGTGCTAAAACGAAAACAGCCAATTCTGGGTCAACAAGTACGCCATCGGGGAATCTAGGATCCTGAAAAATATATGTATATATTGGATAATTGTAATAAAGAAAGGATTACCAACATACGTTTTTTCAGTAATAACTTTTAGCCTTGTTATGCGATAATAGAAAAGTGTTTTAAGTTATACTTAATGTTGGGTTATAATGATTAAATGACCATAATTTAAATATTAATATTTAAGAAATTTCCTACTACCACGTTTTAATCATGTATAACTTGTAAAATGTTAGACTTGAAAGATTTATCGGTATTTGTAAATGTAAAAAATTTTAGAACGAAAGTTATCTGATAATTTTTGTACTCGAAGTCTATTATTACTCGAATGTTTATTTACTTGATGCTGACTGCTGGATATAGAATACTTTTAAAATAAGAGTAATTATTGAGTTTATTTAGTGATTTAATATTTAATGGTTATTTACTTTCATAAAAAGAGTATTAACAGTTAATGATTTTAAAAGCGATAATTATAATAAGTTTCGGTTGTAACTCTGTACGAGTCATACGTTGTTTGCGTAGTTCAATTGTTGTACTAGGCTTTCCTAGTGTTGTTGAAGTTATTTTACTCGAAGAGTTTTGTCGTTTTGTGTAATATTGTTATTACCAGAAAGAGATAGAAGGTTTTAAGCCTTATTCAAAATATTTATAAACAGGCGTCTAACAATGTAGAAGTAAAAAAGAAAAGTTAAATAAGAGATAATTAGATTTAGATTGAGTGACTGATAATTTAGTAGCGACGGGCGATTTCTAAAGTAAGTTTCATTGATGTAATCTAACACCATAGATAGTTTATCTTATTGAGTTTTAAGGTAACTGAATCAGTTTGTATGGACTTCTGACGTAAAATAGAATTATTTAAAGCTCTATATATAATTATAGTAACCCAGGTTACCATAAGTTGAATTTTCTTTGCTATAAGAAAATAAACACACATAAATGATTTAAAATGTATTTAAAAGAAATCAAAGCCACATCGGGCTATCTGCTGAGCCCACCAACATTTTAAAGCAAGTGGATTGTGTGCTGTTCGTTTATTGTTTAAATGTATCACCAACGAGTCAAAGAATGTGGCCCCTGTAAAACTGACACTGACATTTGACAGTAAAGCTTTCTATATGTTTTTTTTTTAAATCTGTATTGGGATCACCGGTGAAAAAAACTGTTTTGATCCTACAAGTTTCTAGTTATAAGGAGCTTCATATGGTTTAATAGATACAGATATCATGTAAGACATGAATAGTTTGTAAATTTTCTTAAAAGAGCTTTATTTTAATTTTTCATTTACTGATGTGGAACGAATTACACGTCATGTAGGAGACGAGTAAGCTATGTATACTTCACAAAATTATTTTGAATGGCCAATTGCTTCTAGTCAACACCTTTTTCATTGCCCAGGAACTATTAATTTATAAACCACATACACGAACGTCATTTAAATCAGTTACTGGCTCCTATTGAATAAACTATTTATTCGAAAAAACAAACCTGTAAAAGCTCATAACTTATACAAGTAAAATAGGAACCCTTGTAGCTACTTATTTATTAGACATTTTCATATCATCATTGAACATAAATTCTCATGACAAATGTAAATATGTCTACTGCAGGAAACTCACATGTCATGTAAGCGGTTTATCAGATAATAATTGACATCAACTTATACAAGAAAATAGAAACAGTAAAGTATAATAATAATAATGGAATTTATGTGTGAATAACTACACAGAATTCATCTAAAAATATTTAAGAACTTTACGAATGGGAAATGGTGCCGTTTCTCATTTTGTTACTGTTAGATTTTACTGTTGTAAAAATGAAGAAAAATAAAATGCTTTTATTTCAAACAAGTGGCAATATAAAGAAAGTAAGTGTGTTGTGTACAGTGCTTGCAAACAACTTGAAGACAAAATTCAAGGAATTGGACAATTAATTATACTGCTCTTAACTCTCTACAATTGTGGTTTCTGCCATCAGAGGCATCAACATGATAAAATTAAAAAATAAAATACACCACATTCAGTTGATAGCATATGTCCAGTAAAATGTATTAGCTTTTAATTAGTGACATTAGTTTGTACCTCAATTATTACAGCATTTGTGTCTGTTAAAGTTTAAATGCTCCTTTACCTTAACACCAGGTAATGATAAAATATGCTGATAACCCAAGATTCTTCATCTGATTTTTTTCTATGTATTATGTTACAACTTACCCGTTCTTTGTTAGTAGTTCTTACAGTTTCCAGTGTTTGTGCTACGTAAGCAGCCACGGTTGTCCCAACCTCAACAGCCATTTTACAAATTGGTCCTTCATGGCTATGGAAAAAAAAATGTGATCAATCGTTAATAATTTCGTGTATATACATCAGGTTGAGAAGGCACATTACGTCATAACTACCCTGTTATAAGACTATCTGCTCAGTATAAAAACAGATTTTAACTTTATAGTTTGCACTGTAGTACTCGCCAGCCCGTGTCATGTTGTTTGCCAATAACAATTGTAACTCGTATGCGTCAATACGCTTAAGTATTGATATTACTATTTTTCACAAACATTTTACTAGATTTAACACTAAGTTTCTGTCAGATTAATAATTAAAAAAATATTAAGAAACTTCATTAAGACTTGAAAATGAATAAAAACATTTCCAATAAATATATATTTGTTTGCTCAGTCTAAACATTTTAACACAAGGATTGTTGCTTTCTAGTGTGACGTACTGATGACGTTTTATTTTTTAAGAATATCTACAAACAAACAAAATAACGACTTTCAAAAGCATTAGATTGCTATAACTATGAGTTATGAGCTATTTTTTTTAATATTTACTTTAAGTTACAATTTATTTGTTTAAGAAAATTGTTAGCAGATTATAACTCGTTGACAATTTATTGGTTGAAACGTTGTGAAAACAATAATATACATAATAAAGATGAGTTTGTTTGTTTTTTGAATTTCGCACAAAGCTACTCGAGGGCTATATGTGCTAGCCGTCCCTAATTTAGTAGTGTAAGACTAGAGGGAAGGCAGCTAGTCATCACCACCCACTGCCAACTCTTGGGATACTCTTTTACCAACAAATAGTGGGATTGACCATCACATTATAACGCCCCCACGGCTGAAAGGGCGAGCATGTTTGGCGCAACGGGGATGCGTACCCGCGACACTCAGGTTACGAGTCGCACGCCTTAACACACTTCGCCATGCCAAGCCCATAAAGACGAGAATACTAATTCGAATAATTATACCATTAGTAGTACTAGCATCTCGTCTCAATCATTCCGCAAAACAAAACCAGTCTATATTTATAAATATAAAAAAATTGTTTATTTGTCTGTGAACTACACCATGGTCTTTGGACCAACTTCAACCAAACTTGTTAGGACGATACATTGGATCAAGGGTCATGTCATAAGGTTGCTCGGCCCTACCCAACCTGGTCACACCCTCAGCAAAAAGATGTTTGTTTAGCTAATTACTCCACAGTCTGCGACCAGTCTTTATTCGTAACATTTTTTTATTATTTTGAAATTTAATTGAATTTTCTTGGAATATTTGAGTTCCTTCATTAAAACATGTTGGCATTTTCCCGGAAAAATAAAAACCAAAGCACAAGGTCACACCCTTAAAATGACAGGGCTACTTATGAAAACACCTTACTTTAGACATGGCCAATTCTGCGTTGTCAATTTGTTAAGAGTAGGATCACCATGAAATCTCTTCACTTTGACTCCAAAAGGAGAAAGAATTTCTATTATGATATATCAAGAAACGCTCAGAGTACAAATAAGCAAAGACATTGTGGACAGGATTAAAAAAATGTGATAAAGTAATTGTAACACAATTTCTGTATTGTAGAATAAAGTAGATGTGAAATAATATAGTTGTAAAGTAAATTATATGTGAAATAAAATTATGTATATAAATGTAAGTTTTTTATTTAATTTATTAGCTCAATCCCTACATTTAATTCTTATGCCCCCCCAAACTTAGGACGGATGCCTTAGTTTCTAGTTATATAGGGAGAGCATTCTACTGAAATGAATAAACGTTGACGACGTTTCGACGCAGTAATGTGAAACTTCATTAGGTCCTACGATTTTTTTTTCAGAGGGTTGTGTAGGTGGTAAGAAAACGCGACTAAGATAGAGAGCTCTTTTATTCCAAAAACTCAGTTAGAAAGTTAAAAGAAATGCAAAAATTTTAAATTCATATTGTCACAAACTTACTTTTCGAATAATATAAATGCATGGGTGTATTGGGTTAAGGATTCTTCTACAGTAAGTGTCTGTGATTTGTGGTGATAAATTCAATAATAAACGAACAGCACGCACTGCGCACTGTCGAAGTCAACACAGTCGGATTCAATTAGTATGGAACACCCTTTGACGAGACAAATTACTCTCCTTATATCTTTTAAACTGTAATTAGAGTAACATACCATCCATTCCTACGACGGTTAACTTTACGTTTACTAGCTTTTCTCTGATCAAATTTCTCTTTCACGAACTTTACTTTCCTTCTGCTAACGCAAACGCAAACTAACGTGGCAGGGGTTTAGTTTAGAGAGAGAGAAATCAGAAGAGTTCTCTCTCCAACTGGGGTGTTCAGGAACGTTGTAGTTCCTCTTCGTCCCCTTACATGAGAATTTTTTTAAAATATCCGTAGAATTTTTACTTTATTTTTTAATATTTCAAAAATGGAGTGGGGTATTTGTGAGTGAGAGGAAGAACGGGAGAACTGGACGAGAGCAGCGAAAGTGAAGTGAGCCAGACCTTGGCTCGAGAACGGAGTACACTGGCGGCTGGCGAATTGATTTTTAAAATTTACTATGATTGATTAGATACCCTGTGACTGGGTAAACGGCCCTTTTCAGAATGAGGCTGAGACCTACAGGTCCGATGCCAGAGATTTTGCTGTGGGGGGAAACGGGAGTACCCCGAGAAAACCCACGTTCACGGCCTGGGCGCTGAATAATCTACCCTTCTGCTCGTCTGGTCGCAGCTATTTATACATCTAGTTCTCCTAGAAATCTCCATAGCCTCGACACCAGAGAATTACGAACACAAAATAAATAAATAAATATTGCTACATTAAACAGTCTTTCATATCTGAAACATTTGAAATTTGGATCAACTCTTTGTGATACACTTTAACTTTCAAAATAAATCGCGAATCTTCAGATAACTAAAGGATGGATGGAGGAAACCTCATGTAGCTGTAGATATTCATATATTGGAGAAGCCTGCAGACATTCAGAACAATGTCTTAAGTATCTTAACGGCACAGTTCACGTTATAAAAACAGTTCAACTATTACTCGACATGACACCATATTATCTGGAATAGCTGTAAACCACTGTCAAAGACAACAACTACAAAACAAGCCAAATTAAAGAAGTTTTACTCATTAAAAGTAGAAAAAAAAAAGTCTTTAACAAAGGTCCAAATTTAGAAATTAGTACTCTGTGGGATCAGTTACTAACCAATCATATTTCAGCAATCTTAATTAATCACACAGCTCAGCCTAAGTAACAACTGGGTTTATTTTGTGTCTGTATGATATACATTACATACTATACAGCCCTCTAGCTCATTCGCATTTTTCTGTTTGAAACGTATCACACTAAAACAGTAACAGAACCGACGAATATTAATGTTACTGTGTCGAAACGTTGTCGCCACTATTTGTTTCAACATGAGGCTGTCAATATATATACATTGTGTACATGTTGTTTATTTAAAGTTTATTTTCAATTACTATTAAAAATAAGACTCTTACAATAATGTGAAATAAAGAGACAAAAATAGTTTTAAGAGTATTTTACTCAGCGCCATAATGATTTCTTTGAGCCAATTACAACTTTCTTCGAAGCAATTATAAAGCATGCTCGTTATGTGAAAACACTGACTGAGTGAATCAAAACTTTTAATTATTATTTCTCAATAACATTGAAAATGTGATTGCATCTTTTACGAAAGATATTTTAAGTATATTTTCGACATAATTCATTGTGGCAATTTTCGGTCAATACTATCACTGTCTTAATTATTTACATAATTTTATATATGTGATTTGCATTTTTTCATATTTCAAAATAATGAATATTTCTAAACAGTAACGTTCTTGAACTTGACTTAGACGTTAATCTTTTATCTGTTTCTTCTATTGAATGTTGCAAATTCTGTGATCAAGAAATAAAATAAACTTTAACAATGACAGATTTTTGTAACTCCACATGGAAAAACTGTTCAATATTTTAGCATAGTGATTGGTTATTACATACAAACGTGTTTTGTATTTTAAACTTCAGTCATGATAGTTTTATACGACTCCACACGTGAAGATTTTGTTTGACAATCTAACATGCTGAGTATAAAGAAAAAACGCGTTTTATATTATAAAATTTCGGTGATGACATATTAAAGGGCCTGGCATGGCCAAGTGTATTAAGGCGTTCAACTCGTAATCCGAGGGTCGCGGGTTCGAATCCCGGTTGCACCAAACATGCTCGCCCTTTCAGCCGTGGGGGGTTTATAATGTGACGATCAATCCCACTATTCGTTGGTAAAATATTAGCCCAAGAGTTAGCGGTGGGTGGTGATGACTAGCTGCCTTCCCTCTAGTCTTACACTGCTAAATTAGGGATGGTTAGCGCAGATAGCCCTCGAGTAGCTTTGCGCGAAATTAAAACAAACAGACATATTAAAACGACCACACGCGTGAAAGTTTTGTTCGATAATATGGTAAAGTAGTTGAGCTTTAAAGCGGCGTATTTGCATTGTTAACTTTCAGCAATGACATGTTTATACAACTTCAAACATAAAGATTTTGTTTGATAATTTAGTAAAGTAAATGAGTATAAAACGTCCTGATCAACTACTTGTATTCAAATAAGTAAGATATTTACAACCAAGCCTTGTTGGCCCTCACATCTAAAATAGGTGAGTGTTGCTGCAGAAAAGCAAATCGTATAGAGACTTTTCAAAAACGACGCTGAGCTGATGTTTTAATAATGCACTTTTACATGGTTTAAAGAAAGCTAGTACAAATCAAGACGAATTAATGGAATAGCTATGATAACACTAAAGCAGATACGTGATTAAAGCATGTAAACTGTTATTCAGTGACAAAAAGCCACTAAACAGTGTATTCTGGAGTCTTATATGTTTTTTTCACTGTAAACACAATTCCTGGTCATAAACACACGTTCATACACAAGTACACCCATGCATACTTACTTAGGTCGGTTTATGTCTCCTCTTGTAAAGCTTTGTAAAGTCTAAGAACAGAGAGAAAACGAATATTGAATTAAAAGAACTTTGGACGCTATTTCTGTGATAGGTTTACTGATTAATTAAAGTTAATACCACTTGTTTTCGAAAACACTGTTTACTAATATATAATTCCAGTCAGATAAAACAGGATTTCAGCTTGCATACAATAAAAAATTGAAACTTACATAACTCAACCTTAGATTATAGGCTACAATCTAAACAATTATGTAGTAAAAAAACAATATATAAATAGGTTAAATCTGGACATTTGTATGGTAGAATACTCAAAATTATTCTGCAGCTCATTGTTTAATTACAAACACAGTAACAAGACAGGCCACATTCTGAAAACTGAAACATTAAAAATTAAACAAAGCAAGACAAAAAACAACAACAACTTATACTCTTATTATCTAATGCAACTTGAGAATAAAATGTTTCATACTATCCTATACGAAGAAATACCTGACACAGCACCTATTGAATTTTATGTGATTGAACTGTTAAAATGGACACTAGGAAACTATCACACAACGGAAGGATTATAAAAAATATCACGCAGGAATGATGTTCTTTGGACATGACAACTTTAAGCTGGATTCTTTTACAATAGAAATTATATTACAGGTCTGTTGTCTCCATGAGTGGTCGTCAGAAAGAGCACATCGAACGAAAGTGACGACATGGACTATTAATACGTGATGAGGCTCCAAAATTCATTTTAAAACAACGTACACCACTCTTGTTCGTGTTTAACTTAAAAAGGTGTAGATGTAGATCCAGTTGCTAATGACTTGTTCTGTTATACGTGTACATAATGAAGAAGTGTATAGAATGAATAACTAGGTTCCGTTACTTAAAACTGTTGTTTTACGAGTACAAAATGGGAAAGCGGGTTCCATTACTAACAGCTTCTTTAGTATACGAGTACAAAATTAATAACTGACTTATGTAACTAAGGTAACTTCCGTAACTTGCTGTGTTGTACGAGTACACAATGAAGAATCACCTTCTTTTTATTAATGACTTCTTTACTATTCCAATGTTTTGATAATCGAAGATTGGAATACTGTTACGAACAGCTCGTTTTGCTACTAGTACAGATTGTAAAAGCAGATGGGTCATTCCATGTCAACTCACCTAGGGCTTCCCAGTTCATGTGATAGATTTCCTTGAAAAACGTTTGAGCAAAAACTTTATTTTGATTTATTCAGCCATGCAGTACATCTTTAGGATTTTCCATGGCTGAATATAATAAATCAAAATGAAGTTTTTGCTTAAATTTTTTTAAAAAAAATTCATGACATGAACTGGAAAAAGTTCTTTTTCTGGGTGAGTTGACATGGAATGACCCAAATTCCATTTAATATATATTAACTGTATTAGTGTTTCAATCCACAGATGATATAAGAAATATCACTACCAGCAATGGATTTTTACCTGGTTTGTTTTATCATACAGATACAGATTCCAAGATTCTGCATTCACAGCAGAAGCAATAGTGGCAGCGAGTTCCGACAAAACCTGAACTTTGTTCGGACTTGAGTAAAGGCTTGTAGTGAGGTCCTGGAGCATCTTTCCTTTGTCGGCGTGCACACAAAACTAAACGAAAAATTCTTCAAATGTTGATCACTGAATAAATATCATCACCGCATTTAAGATACAGAGAACAAATCATACAAACACGTATTAAAGTATGAAGTGTCATAAACAAATCAGTGTAAAACAAACTTACCTTCCATCTTGAGAGACTTGTTTTCCTCTGTGTCCGTCCTAAAAATGAAAGTTCATGTTTCATTACCAATAAAAATGTATTCCTGAAAACTTAAAAAAAATCAGATTTTATCAATGTTGTGAGGTACAAAAAGTACAGGTTTGTCCTGTTGCTCAGAATAAACTGTGATATTTATTGTTACATTAACCATACACAAGAGATATTGAAAAATGGCGGGCTCTTGTGCGACAGCGGTAGGTTTACAGCCTTACTCTGCTAAAAACCGAAGTTTAAGACCTCGTGGTGGACACAGAAGTTAGCCAAATTTGGCTTCGCTCTGAAACAACTGAAGAATGGTGGTTATTTTGTAAGAAGTAAAAAGAATAACAACCAAACAACAAAATAAAATATATCAATACATTTTTAAATACCTCATGCGGAGTTAGTCTCAGATTTTAAAAAGTTTCAAATATTAGGGAAGTCTTTCATAACGACTTATACGTCAAAAACATTATTTTTTTCTTTACTTGTCTAGAGTAAAACTAAAGATTTAGATTTGAAGTTCTTCCTTTATGAGCTGTGATATTCGTTATTGATAGTTGCTTTTTACACGTGTGGATATTGTGGTTTGACGAATCCTTGAGAACGTTGCTTTTTCACAATCAAGCGAAATCTGTCTGTCTGTTTGGTAGATCTTCCTGTAAAGTTCATAAAAAATATGCTCACGTTTGGTTTTATTACTGCACATTTGAGACACCTTTACATTTTTACCATGCATATTCATGTATCGTATCGGATGGTTCTGTATCATTTTTACCACGCATATTCATTTATCATATAAAATGATTTTATGCCAGTTTTACTATGTATATCCATTTATCATAAAAAAAGGTTTTATGCCACGTTTCCATGCATATTCATGTGTCGTATTACATGGTTTCTGTGTCATTTTTATCAAATTTATCCATGTAGTTTCTGTATTCGGACATAAGTGTATAACTTATGCGAAGTCTCGAGGTAAGAGTTTGTTTGTTTGTTTTGGAATTTCGCACAAAGCTACTTGAGGGCTATCTGTGCTAGCCCTCCCTAATTTTGCAGTGTAAGACTAGAGGGAAGGCAGCTAGTCATCACCACCCACCGCCAACTCTTGAGCTACTCTTTTACCAACGAATAGTGGGATTGACCGTAACATTATAACGCCCCCACGGCTGGGAGGGCGAGCATGTTTAGCGCGACGCGGGCGCGAACCCGCGACCCTCGGATTACGAGTCGCACGCCTTACGCGCTTGGCCATGCCAGGCCCTCGAGGTAAGAGAAACATATATATATCTTTTGAACGCAAATAGCTATATACAATTTTCATGTATTGATTGTGTTCAGAAAATGCACATGAGGTTGTTCACGAGAAAGTAACACATTGCAGAAAAGTTCATGTATTTTTTACAGAATTATTTATAATTTCTTAGTGAAATTTAACTTTGGATTATTTTGGAATTTGTGAAATTAAATTTTTCAAAATTACCTAATTTAACTTCATAAAAATAAATGTAAATGTGAGAATCTTAACTTTATCCTAATCTCTGAATATACTTTTCCATAAAGTTATATTTAAACACAACGTTAATATAACTTTTTGTAATTCTTTTGGTATTTTCTGACTTATACAACTTTAAGGGATGATTTGAACATTGTTGCGGGAAATAATTTTTTTTGTGATTCTAAGAATTACTTGAACAATATTTTTAAAGAATTTACAATATTACACTGTAAAAACTTTTCAACAAGAAATTTAATGCTGCCTACAATTATATCGAAGATCAAAAGCACAAGAGAAATAAAAATTATTCTAAAAGTTTCTAAAAACGCTGTAATGTATGTGGTGCACTGATTGATCAGTCTTTTCGTGGATTAGTCATTCGGAACTCAACAAAAACAAACGATACATTTGCAGAAGCTTTTCAGATTTCATTATTATATTTACCGAAAAATTAAGCCTATAATTGTAACAGATCGGATATGAGATATTTGTTATAACAAAAGTTGTCAAAAATATCAAATACATGAAACAGCATTTTCAACTTCTGTGTTAACTGCACATTACAGTAAAAACTAGATGTAAAATAAAGTTGAGTAGAAACAGAAGGAGATTAACTTTGAATTAGCTGTACTTTTATCAGAATTCTTATTAGTATTCAACCGCATTCGAATAAGCATTAGATTTTTGTTAATGGTAGAAATAGTTGAGAAATAACACACTACCATTCACTTCATTCGAGTTGGGAGCTTTCTTAATATTTCGAGTAATCCATTTTTCTAAAAGTTCTGACTCAACGTTATTGATGACATAGTCTTCAAGAAAATCTGGATTTTTTTGAAGGAAATTCTCTACTTCTTTCTGATTCAAACCTGCTCGAAAGAAACTGTTTTGAGTGCACACAACAAACATAAAACCTTTCAAATTATGATAATTTTGGTTTGTTTGATAAAAATTGCCAAAAATCACAGGTACTGAACTAATACCCCATAAGAATCATGAATCTGAAATAAGCATAATGAAACTACGAAATAATGACAAAATCCACTGTAAACCTAAGATGGAAAATTCATTATTCAATTTAGGAAATACTGTAAAATTTGGTATAAAACTACCGAATAATGGAGAGTCCAGTATAGAATTACAGAAGTATGGAGAAATGTAAGCTGAAGCATATTACACCCAATTAATTTAAAACGACACTTAAAAATTTTCTTTCTATGCTACTAAAACAGATTCCATGAGAAAGAAATAAGTTGAACAATAAACTCAACTGGAAATATGGTAAGCTACCTTAATGTCATATTTTAATTTGTTCCAGTTAATGATCCCAACTAACTGAACACTTGAACTGAACACCTCCAAAAGTTAAAAGATAAATTAATGCGATGACGTAATGTGTATTGACATGCCTTTCCTATTACACAACTTCAAATTCATTTAGTGACCTCGTGCTTATATCACGTGGAATCATAATATAAATCTCCAAAACCCTAATAATTTTTAGCATATTTCGATATGCTTATTGCAACATCGCAAGTGGTTTCTAGTATTGGTATATTCAGCATTTCATTTTATGCACTTATTACCTTTTCTGTTCAGATTGTCATGAGATGTACTCCTTGTCATTCCTCCAAGATTTATACTAAGCTGTTTGCTACCACCTAGGAAAAAATAACATGAGTTAATGATAGATTTCCTACACAGTGTTTTTTCTTCGTTTCACACAGGTTTTATGGAATTCTAAGTATATTTGAAATTATTGGACACAGCTTACATGGCGTAGGAAGTGGGGACACTTCCATTTTTCAATCTGTCCCAGTAAAGATGCATCAAAATTAGGACACTTATTCCCAGGAGAAACAGGATAATGCACATAATTTAATCTAAAATCAATGATCTTTTAGGGACCTGAGACTTTCCTAGGACTCTGGCCGTAATGGGTGCGCCTGTAACACACATCTCACTTCGTCAAATAAACCTTGGACCATCCACTTTTAATTTACTTCTTACATCTCAGACTTATGAGAATTCTTCTACAGTGGTTTTTGAGTGTTTTAGTTCTATCTATATTACCTCTGATATTAATAATTTGTTACTTTTATTTTTCACATAGGTAATATCTTCGAAACGAATCATTGTCAGTCATTGGGTACTGGTCTTATAATATGTATGATGTAAAAATGTTAGCATTTTGTGTTATTGGTACTGATATTAAAGTATGTAAGGAGTGAAAAATTCAATATTTTGTTTTATGGCAAAGTGTTGGATAATGTTTAAAGTTCTAAGAAAATATTTTCAAATATTGTTGATTTCATTCCTTTTTACACACACGCATATGAGAAGATAAACAAGCAAAACAAATGAGAAGATAATCTTAATTCTGGGAATTCAATTTTAACGATTTGAAATCACTCAGTTGTAGCGATATGTTTGTTATTATATATATATGTTATACCAATAAACGGAGAAAATCGCAGTTACCTGATCACCATAATTATTATTTATGGTTGAAACACCTGAATTATCTCTGGTTGAATGAAAGGTTTCGTACGAAAACGTGAGAAATGAAGATTTTTATCAATACAGGATAAAGACGAGATCAAGTAGTAATGACTGACAGGGCTACTAAATTAAGATAAAAGAAACCTTCAAATTTAACTGAAAGTAAAAATTTACATTTATTGAAAATAAAGTTGTATTCAAATATACACAAAATGATAATACACAAAAAATAAAGCAATGTCGGGACTGCACGGAATTTAGGTTAAATTGTCAAGCTAAAGGTTCGAGAAAAACCCACACCCGCTATTGTTTTAGTATGTGTTGACTTTCTTAAAGAAGAAGTGAATTTCAATGAATTACTTCCACAATACACATTTTCTCCATAGCTGACCAATCACAAGATGGATCAGAAGAAGCCAGAAGTATCTCAGCTTCATATGTCGATAACTTTGGCTCCAAATCTCCTATGACAAAAAGATATATATATATTTAATTCACGTCAAGAGATCGTGGATAAATTAGCGTAAGCCCTTCATGTACTTATCTAACCAAAAGTAGAACTCCAGCAAAAGTAAAATATTTTGTCATCATATTTTGTCAACACCACCCATCGCCAACGTTCGGGCTATTCTTGTCAAGCTAAATGGTGATATTTGATCGCTACTCTTACAAAGCACTTACGAACCCAAAGTGAACAAATCAATTGTTGTTATTTTGGTAGCGTGAAACAAGGAACTTTAGCTGCACAGTCCGGCAGGGTAACCATTAGGGTGTAATAGATCCATAATGCACATTAACCAGTTCCATTTTTAAAGCGGGCAACTCTTATCTCAGAAAGACATAGTTGGAAATAAAAGAGCTTAAAAATAACGATTTATTCTATAGGTGTGTTAATAATTAAATTGATTGATTCAGCGAGAAACATTTCATAAGATTTAAGTGAAACGATATCGACCATTTTCTGTGCCGGAATCCTTCTCGGTTTTACAAAATGTACCGTACAGTAAGTAACTAGTTACGCTTTTAAAAGGGTTAACTGTGATCGTTCCATATGTTGGCTTTGTTGTTATATGTTTGATATAGACTCAAAAGATTATTGTATAATATAAGGATTATTCAACCTTGCAATTTAATAAAACCAAAGTATTTTATACAATACTCACCAATGTTATCCACATATATAGCAAAAATTAAAATATTTTATTAAATAGCTACATCTGTTATCCAGTAATCCAAAATATTTTTTTAACATTACAATTGTCACCAGCTGTTTGGCTTAACTGATTATGTAGCTAATCATAAAAAATGTAATGTAAGTATTAAATAACTTTCACGTCGTTTAAAACAATATTAAACGAATCTGACTCTCAGACTTATAGGAAAACAACAACAACAACAACAATAAAAAAACTTATCTGCATAAGATAAGTTTCTGCAAAGACGTTTCTTAGTAATAGAAAGTGCACTATCGAAGATCGCTGGCTACAAGACGGGACTCACTAGTCTTATAAATAACAACAAAATCAGATTTACAATGCTAAAATCAGGGGTTCGTTTCCCCTCGGTGGATACAGCTTTGCTATAAGAAAACATACACACACACCTTTTGTCTTAACGTTTTTGTTACTCAAGAGAAAAACTTAGCTGTATACAGTGGGAAGTAATGAAGTGGTGACATCAACGATTCCTACAAACCTGGACATAAATCATTCTGTCCTGAAAGTTAATTACATTGCTCACTCGGACCTGAACTCCACCAGCTGGTTCTCTTACTGCACAAACTACTGCATTCTCCACTCATTACCACTACATTATTTAGTGCCATCTCTTCTTTGTCTGTGAGAGAGCTAGATAATTGCTGCTTGCGTAGTTGAATTATTCTTTGTTCATCCAATATTCAGTCTACACTAGAGAGTTGTTAAAGATAGTTAGGGATAGTGGGTACATGAACTTGGTGTCTTGCTTCAGAGGTCAGGCAAATACAAGACAATATTTGAAAATATTGTATCGTCAGACAGCCACAATGGTCCAGTTAAATACATCCGCCCACCACTGTGTCCAACACTCTGGTTGTGCCGCCTATCTGCAATTACATGTGCTAATGATCACTACAGTGACATTGTTGATTCTTTGTCTGAATTAGCAAATGAAAAATCAATCAGATGTAGCAGTGAAAGCACGAGGTCTGCTGGACAGATATGACAAAGGAAAGACAGTTTAGGATTGTTGATGGCTCAGCATCCACTAGCTGCATTAGAGGAACTAAACCGTGCATTCCAAGCAAAATCAGCGACAGTATCTGGCATGATTGAAGCATCTGCAATGACAGTTGAGCAATTGCGGGTATTGCGAACAGAGGAAAATTACAACAAGATATTTAATGAAGCTGAGGAAAAGGTAACTTCCCTAGATCTGGTGCCTATTGAAGTACCACGCATTCGCAGACCCTCCAGAAGGATCACAGGTGATGGTTCAGCACACCATTCTGCAACAGCTAAAGATTACTACAGAAGCCAATATTTTGAATTTGTGGATACAGTCATAGAACATCTGACCACTAGATTCAATGCAGACAACAATGACTTGAGGTAATATCTGGAACTTGAGAACATGATCACATCTGGTAAGATTGACAACTCGGTTATAAATTTCTATCCGGAAATCTCTGCACAACGGCTCGAGTTTCAGTTGCCCATGTTCAAAGGAACAACAAAAGCAGTATCTTTGAAAGGTGCGAAGGATGCTTATAAAATGCATGAAACAAGCCAGCAGATGTTTAGTGAAGTGTTTCTTCTCATGAAAATTTTGCTTGTATGTCCAGTATCCAGCTGCGAATGTGAACGCAGCTTTTCTGCATTAAGACGGTTGAAGACGTGGTTAAGGTTAACTATGTCTCAGTGCCGCTCAACCATGTGGCAGTTTGTCACACTCACAAAGATGAGGTCGACAAGATAAATATAGAAGAGCTTATGAAAGAATTCATAAACAGATCATCACAAAGGAGGTCTACGTTTGGGAACATGTAGACTAGAGGACTAAATTAATCTTACTTCAATGAAAAGTATGAATAATTATGTGCTACATTGTATTGATGTGTAATTTTCAAGAGTTCGCAAAAACATTTTAATTATTTTTATCAAACAACATGAACAGTTTTCAGTAGATAAAAACTTATCAAGGGTAATTACTAATTTTATTAATATTTGAAAACGTAATTCATGCAATGAAAGTTATTAGTAACCTTGTCAAGTATAATGACCATCTTTTATACTGTGCAGTGTGCAGGAATAAATTCACGTGGTAGTTAATTTGTGACACATTTGTCTTTATTCTATTAACGTTTTGAAAACTGTTCACAACACCTCACTTATTACAAATCTACATGGAAACCTTGAAGTATCGTAGCAACAAGATTACTCTGTGACTGCATGTTTACAGCTTTCAGGTTCACGTAATCAGAGATTACCAAGTTGCAAATTGAACAGTCCACATAAGTGGTTGCAAAAATCATACCCCCCATCGGGTGTAAAAAATCTACGCCCCTGAAACAGGTTTCTAAACGTTGATATTTCTGGTTCTGTGCTTTATATATACTTTCCAGCGTACTTTAGGTTTCGTTTCGGTAAGAAACTACTATGTAGGATCAGTCAAAATAGATATAACTGGAACAATTATAGTATTTTTCTTACACTTGGAAAAGAGCTAACAATATTGACATTAGAGCACTAGCACTCTGTAATTTGTAGAGAATTTTACAGAAGATAGAGTGGTACTTGCAAATCTATAAGAACAATTCACATATTCTAGTACACGGAATAGCTGTTGCAGGTGTTAGCATTGTTGCCAAGGGCGACATTTATCGGCCCTCCATATTTAATTCACGGCGAATTTCTACCATACAACAGCGCAACGTCCTTACGATAGATTTATGGCTGTATAGAAACGTTGTTAAGTGCACAGCTGCTGAAGTAATGTTAGGGGCTAATCATCTCATTCACTGTCTTTTTATACAAATATATAGCTTTAGAAATACACTAATTCTTATTCCAATATCCGCATCTGCGACAAAACTAAGTTTCTGTAGTTACGGGTTCACGTTTATTCGGGATATTTTCATAATATCTTTATCTGTAACTGAGTACCGAACAACGACAAAAAAATTAATGGATTTATACATATCTAACTGTTATCTTACCGAAGCGTCTTCTGATAATTTCAAACACAATAGTCTGCTTATTCGAAACATGAAAACAGGTTATTCTGAAATCATTATTGTCCACTTAAGTTAAGAGTAAAACCATGCAACTTACGCTGATATAAAGGTTACCTACTTCGAAAGAAAGCGCTAACACTACCAGGTTGTACGTTGCATTATATTACATTACAACAAGAGGTTCATATTTTCCCACCCTTGTGGGTATACCACCTTAACGTATAACAAATTAAATTTCAAAACGTATATTGCAAATTCAAATATTTGCATTCTTGGCTTTCGTTATTTAAAACTTAATAGCTGTTTTCAACAGTTCTACTTTCAACCGTTTCCCATGCGATATCATACTTAACCTCACTCAATGATACTGCTTTGAAAAACTCTTTAATACATGAACATTTTTTTTGTAATTGACACGAAAACACTGATATGCATATCTTGGTATTAATATTAATGTTGGTTTTGTTTTTTTTTTTAATTTCGCGCAAAACTACATGAGGGCTATCTGCACTAGCCGTCCATAATTTAGGACCAGAGGGGGAGGCAGCTAGTCGTCACCACCAACCATTAACTCTTGGGCTAAGCTACTCTTTTATCAGTAAATATTGGAATTAACCGTAACATAATAACGTCCCCCCGGCTGAAAGGGCGATGATGTTTGGTGTGACGGGGACTCGAAACCGCGACCGTCGGATGAGGAGTCGAGTGCCTTAACCACCTGGCCATACCAGGCTAATATTAATGTGTACATAGTCAAGTCTATACATTTTACATTCAGCTATCAGTCTAGCTATCCACCAGTTCGGTCATTGTGATAATGGTAAAAATTATAACAAAAATTGCTAAATCCCCACCTACAGTATCATTGTAATTAACTCCAGATTTTCAAGCAAAGACTCATGTATGTTTTCTTATAGCAAAGCCACATCGGGCTATCTGCTGAGCCCCGAGGAGAATCGAACCCCCTGATTTTAGCGTTGTAAATCCGGAGACTTACCGCTGTACTAGTGGGGAGCGCAAAGACTCCATACTTCAATCATATAGCAGAATGGTTCAATGAACACCTAACCAAAACTGTATAATCAATATTTAGTAAACACTACCCGCTACTGAACTAAGTATTAACAATAAAATAATTTTATGAAATACAAATGGTGCCTAAAAGAGAAGGAATGTTGTTCGAACCCAGTCAGATAGTGAAACTTATTCTAAAAAAATAAGTATACATCAAGGATGCTTTATGTATAAACACAAATTGCATAATTTTCTACCTAAACAAATATAGCGTAGATTGCTTTTTTGTTGGCTAGGTATGTTCATTTGCATTTAGAAACATTAAAAAACATTTTCAATAAACAAATTCACAATACACTATTCAAACTCATTCACAATTAATTACATCTAAGCACATTTAGAGTGAAATTATAACAGAATGAAGTCATAATATGCTACGCAAACAAATTCATAATTTCATCTTACCACATTTAAAGTGAAGTTTTAATTAACAAATTCATAATGCATTCTCTGAACATTGTCTGAACAGGTTACGATTTAATAATAATAATGTACAGAAGTTCAGAATACATTGCCTGGTCTATTTTAAGGGGAAAACAATGTTACAATGTTTTATTGATATTCATGGAGTAAATAATATTCAGAAAAATATTAAATGTCATCCCATTGTGGAGTCGGAAGTGGGAAAAAACAACAACTTGCAAGTTGGTTTTTATTTAATAACCTCGATCACAAAGAAAACGAGTCTTCTAGGCGTAGCGGCAAATTGTGAAATATTATGTCCCCGGAGGTGATGACTGGCAGAAATAAACAACTTAACATTACTATTCAAAATCTTTTTTCCAATTTGAAATCCATGGAGTAAGAAAATGCTAAAGCTGTGTCTAGCTTTAGAGGTTTTCATCGTTTTCATCCACTCTAGAATCAATATTCTATACCTCACTTTCTTCTAATATAATTCGATCTTGACCACTCAAGACACTTGTTCTTTTCATAATTTTTCTGTCTCCACTTTCAGCATCATTTTTAAGCTTGCAGTTAATATTATCTGCTTTATTCAAACACGAATCCAAAGGTAAGCAACATCTACAAACGCCACAGGCGAATAAATTTCCTTTTTATGTTTATGTTTCTGGCAAGGCATTTTACAGATTTCACTTACGAGTATATTTTTTTCAATCTGAAGAAAAAGCTTTTTTAGATTATATTACTGGATTACGGTTATGTAGTCTGGCTTGTTTTGTTTTGTTTTATTTGTTCTATACTTTTGGTCGATTTCTCGCGACCGGGATATTAAATCAACGAACTTTAACAATGTGATGTTGTTTGTAAACACAATTTGTTTCGTTTACACTCACGAATAATTAAATGTGATATTCTTGTTTATCGCTTTTTATATAATGATGTCTTTACTTTGTCGTGTCAATGTTTCAAGAAAAAAATTGGATTAATAATTTTATCAAAAAATTAAACTTTTCATATACATTTTTGTATTTTAGAGCAAATGGGATTTGACATAAAATTGATATATTTTTGAGAGTACGGCACAACAGAGATTTTGTATATTTTGCTGAAATAAAGTGATAAATGTTAAATATGTAAAACAAAAAATACGGATACTGTTAAAATAATATTCATTGTTAACGGGCTTATTGAACGCATTTTCCTACAAGTATTATGTGCATTTTGATTGAATTTGTTGACATTTACCTAAATTTAGAAGACAAGGGTTAATGAACATTTGATGAATTATTTGCTTTACGTGGAGTCTACCTCAAAAATGGCAAAGCGTAATTCTATTTCTAATAACTACTAACCACGCAAGAATCGTTTAGATAACTAACATTTCGGCTTCATTAGACAGATTTCTCCTTCTTATTAACTTTCCATTAGCTGTATCTAATATACTCAAGATACTAGAGTATTGTTGTGTAAAAGGTAATATGTAATTAATTAACTTTCCAAAAGGAATTAGACAATTTGTACATTACAGTGTTTTATTATGAAGAATATTTTTTGAAAATGCATTAAAAACATTGTTCTAAGATAAAAGTCCTTTTGAAAATACATATAAAGGTTTAAAAATCCATTTGAAAGTACAACTAACAGACAAAGTGACTTTTTCAACGAAAAAGACAAATATGAATTTGTGATTTTCAAAAGAATTAATAAAATCATAAATTACGGTTTAATTTTGTTTCGTTGTTTTTAATGTCATTCAAAGAGTTACCTGTGCTCTCCCCATTATGGGTATCGTACCTTTAATTTTAGCGTTGTAAGCCTTACCGCTGTATCAAGGGTTAGGAGCAAAATCGTTTCTGTAATGACGAGAAACACACTTGAAGTAAAAATGTATTCTCAAGATGGCTGGCATGGGTATTAAAACTAATTAAAATAATGTACAGAACAACGTTTCGACCTTCTTAGGTCATCTTCAGATTAACAGGTTAGCTAATCATTTATATTTTGAGTAAGTATATATGTATGAAGAAACTGACATCAGCTTCCCTATCCGTGACATAAATATACTAGTGACGTAGCAGAACATTATGTAAATTTATGATCGCATGAGTTACACTGTCGTGACCTACTTAGTGAATAAATACCCTGCCATAAGTTTCACTGAGAGAGAGATTACGAGATAGTTTGAAACGATACAGTTAGCGATTAATTGTTGTTTGTCACTCGATATTGTTATTAATATAGAAAGGTGTTTTTGAAATACTGTGTTTGCTGTTTTTTAATAATTAGTGTTTTTTCTTTATGTTTTTTTTCTTGATTTTGTTATTTAAAATAATGCTAATGTTTATTATATATTATTCATTAATGTGAAGTCTTGGCCAGACACGAGCTCATTAACTGTGTTTTGGTAAGTGTTACATTTGTTCATAAGTATTATTATAGTTGAATAAATTGCTTTTTCATACTGAACTTTGGTCGTAGTTATGTGTTCATTTTAACCTATTGTAACCCATCTCGAAAGCATTAGTCTATTGTTACCCGTACACGCAACTACTTATCTCTGTAACGTTGGTCTAGTGTCATTCACCCACAGAAACATTCATCTCTAGTGTCGGTGTATTGTCACACATTCACACAAAGATCAATCTCTAGAGCATTTTTCTATTGTTACTTGCACACAAATACTCATCCATTGATTTGTTGTCACCCATTTAGAAAGAAGAAAGATCCATCTTTCGAAAGCGCTCGGGTTATGAAGGTTTCTTTTTCAGTTTTATCAAGACTTCTTGGACCTACGTGTTTTTAGCACATCACAAATTTCCATCTTTATAGTGTTTGTCTATCGTTAAGCATTAACATTTAGCACTTATAGCGTTGTCTTCTATCACATGTACAGTCACTCCTCATCTCTAATCCTTTCTAGTGTAACATACTTAAACACAATATTTATCTCCTGTAATGTTGTTCGATTGCAATACAAACGTAGCCCCGGCAACCATTACTTCGATCGTTGTTATAGTGTGATACATATAAACACGATAACCATCTTTTCCAAAGTTGTTATACTGTATTAGAAAAATACACACACACAACACTTCCAATGTTGCTCAACTATAACCCAAAGACAGACACGACTATTACCTCAAATATTGTTATACTCTAAACACACACACGTAGATATGTTTCCCAAGGTACTATATCACTCTGCGTTTTTAGGAAAATAAACCTTATGTTTGTATACATTTTGGAGCTTCCAGATACTGAGATAAGTTAGTTTCACTGCATTAGTCACGCTGAAAACACATTATGAACTTCTTTCATTTGCAATTGAAGTTCACTAGTGATGAACTGAACAGACCAGGCATTCGACCTTCAGAGGTATTGTTTGAAAAGATATTCCTAAATTAGTTCAGACAATTAGTTGATTATAACAAATCTATTGTCTAATTTCTTAAATTATTCCTGTATTAACAAGGTATCAGGTGGCTACATTAAAAAGGTTGCAGGAATGTAAAAACCAGTAGTTGCAATCTCCACCTTAATATTTTCTCGAGAAGTCCTTATCATGTAAAGATGTTCAAAAAATAATAAACGGAAAGCTACACTGCCTCAAATAACATCGGTTTTATTTGAAAATGAGTGGAGAGAGCTTCCTAAGGTCAATTACTTGGGCTGTACAACCATAACAAGAAAAATATTTCGGATGGCACTTTGAGAAGGATGAATGGAAAATCTGCTTCAGTTGTAGACTAAGAGAACATCCCAAATTCGTACATAAAAAAAAAGGCTGCCGAATTCTTTTTGATCAATTGTCAGGAAAAGTTAAAAAACAAATGCTGATTGTTGCAGAAAGCAGATTATATATTCGGCCCCAATCTGTGAGAGAGCTGTAGTTTATTTGAGTTTTAAGATATGGTGAATAAAACAACTCGTGGAAGATTAACCGTGGCTTAGTATATGCCTTTGAAAATACACAAACATGAAGTGAAGTATTGGTAGATTAAATATGCGTCAAAATTATGTTCAATCTTGTGGTGTATTACACACTTTAAGCAAGTCAACCAATTTTGCTAACTCATGTTCTCTCCATTTAAATTAATGGATGTAAGCTCAAGGTACGGGAAGAAATGTAACTCTTTTGTCATTGACGCTGCCTTCTGAACATTTGTTATCATTTATTGATACTGAATACTGCATTGTTGGAATCAATGCATGCAAACAATGCTTACTGACCAGAAAGAAACTGTACATACTTGAGTGCTTACTCCTCTGAATGCAAGATTTAGTTTAGCAATAGTTTGTAACTATAGAAAGTTGACTGAAGCTTCCAGCCTAAATGACTCTCAACCTGATTGTTTGGGAAATTGGTTGTGCTCATTAACAAATACGTACTTCCAAAGTTTAGTAACTTGGACACACCGACTGGGGTGATCACTTGTCGTATAGCATGACAGCATACAGATGAGAAGAGCAACAGCTTATTGTCTCTAACAAAACAATTAATTTTGTTTGTTTGTTTGTTTTTGAAATTCGCACAAAGCTACTCGAGGGCTATCTGTGGTAGCCGTCCCTAATTTAGCAGTGTAAGACTAGAGGGAAGGCAGCTAGTCATCACCACCCACCGCTAACTCTTGGGCTACTCTTTTACCAACGAACAGTGGGATTGACCGTCACATTATACACCCCCACGGCTGGGAGGGCGAGCATGTTTAGCGCGACGCGGGCGCGAACCTGCGACCCTCGGATTAGGAGTCGCACGCCTTACGCGCTTGGCCATGCCAGGCCTAAAACAATTAATGTCTGAATATGAAATAAAGCTTCTGGTGGATCTTGTATGATGTCTGCACAAATATATGGAGTAAAAGAGATATAAACTAGATGTTAAACATGAATTTGTGGAACAATTAGACAACCAAATTACGTAAAGTGGGCCTATGTCAAAAGATAAGTTGGGATAAAACAGAGAAAAAATTGGACGTGAGGACTGATTTTGGTTGGGATAATGCTTGAAACATGGTTCGGATTTGGTTACATTATTATCTTATTCTATAACAGCTGAATTTAACAAATCACTAGTTTCAGCAGTAATGTGGGATTGCGTTTGGGTTGAGAAAATATTTTACGTAGAAGAGCGAACAACATTTCGACCTTCTTCGGTCATCGTCAGGTTCACAAAGGAAAAGACGCTACAAGTATCTTTGGAGTCTTTGATAAGCTTGAAGAACGTGACAGTGTACTTTAACAGTTAATCTATTCAGGATATTGGTTGAGATGATGACATCGACCTTCAAAACAAAAAAGTTGAGACTGAAACTAATCAGAAACTAGAAAAGCTTTGATGACGGCTAATAAGACTCTACACTATTGAAAATTTATAGTGTGGTTGTATCAATCTTAATTACAACTGTGTCAAATAAAATAAATCAGTTTGAACTTCCTTACGTCTTCATTTTACAGTTTGCCTGTTGTTTTAAATTGCCTTACATTTAGAAGACCATACCTCCATATTTTTCGTACCAGAAGCTCAAGGCATCATGCTGAAGGCTATGATCTATAATCAAGATAGCTACTCAGTGGCTCATTGATAAGTCTGTGGCCTTATAACGTAAAACATTTGGTTTCGATACCTGTGGCGGTCACAACGGAGAGCTGTTTCGTAGCTTTGCGCTTAACTACTAATACAAAGTAAAAGTAATCAATATCAATTTTGTTTTTATACCTAATAAAAATCATTATATTTTATCTACTTATAAAAGCTGATTTTTATTAATGTGCGTAACATATAATATTTCTTCATGAATACGTCATAATCGTATTCACAAAACTTCGATTTTATCAAACGCTACATTGTAAACCAATTTATTTTAACTCTACACAAATGATCATCCAATTGAGTAATAGTGACGAAATGTGTCTTGAAATACTGGGCAATGGGCCTGAATGTATTTAGACTAATTTGGACGTATTTATATCTTCTTAACTTACAGATCTTCTGTCCTTTTAGCCTTCAAATATTGTGGAAAATGTGTCAAGCATGGTTGAATGTTTGGGCGTGTTCTAAGGGAGTGTATTAGCATAAACACATTCCTATCAATAAATTTATATGTTCCGTAACATATACAATATTCTAATTATACGTTTTGTTTTCAGGTCAGTAGCAAGTTTCTGTGAAGCCAAAAAATTATGTTTTGATCACTGCAGTGGGTACTGTGCAACTTTGGGCAAAAAACACACAAATAAACTTAAGTAATGTAGGGGGCTGACAGTATAGCTCATAATTTTACTGATTTTCATCATATCTGGCTTGCAACTGTTAACTTATTATGTTACCAATTGGAGTATCCCTCTCATGGACGAAAGTTATATAAATTCATGATTAATGAAAGGTTATTTTAGGACGTGAAAAGTTGCTTCCTTTATATCTCATTGTAATAAAAAACGAAAACAAAAAAACGCCCATAAAAACCGCAAGTTTGCAAGCCAGAGATGCCAACTATTTCAAATGACTGAGCGTAATGGTTGTAGACAGAGCCCGTACAGTTATCGTACAACCACTGGATACAGTTTTGAGTCATTCATGTCTGTGGATCCATCTGTGGCTAAATTGTAAACACTGTTAGTAAGTATGATTGAAATCATTTTGTCATCTTCACAACCCAACATTTGTACAATGGCTGTAGTTTTGGTTCCAGCACAGTCATATTTTTTCGCTATATCAGAGTCTGGGAACATTTTTCTGAATAGATGTCCTGCATGATCGGCTACAGCTAGGGGTAAATTATGAGCAATGACGAATTGCGTGAACATCACTTCTGCATTTATGGTTTCATATTCTGAATTCTTACTCATAAATGTCGTTATCTGCATCGTTTTTGTCTTCGCCTCAGCCTTTTGTTGGTGAGATGCCGATTTTGTATGTCTGGAACAATCGTTTATCCCGCCATGAGCCACAGAAAAATCGATGTGACAAACTGTACAAAACGCATGACTGTCACTGAATGCAATGACCGGATATTTTGCACTATACTCTTTCCTAAATTTTTGATTCACAGTTTTAGTCCTTTTAGATTTGCGAGAAACAAGACAATCTGGTGAACGAGGCCTCTTTTTTTTCCACCTTGTGAACAATCGCTTGGTGTTATTATGCCGCTTAGAAACGAGAAATACCCATCTACGCGAGCGATAATTGGCTAACAAGCACTGATGACGTAACTATGGATTCCCCTCATGTACTCAGTATGGAGAAACACCACACTCAAACTATTGGTAGACGTCGGAGATACAAATATTTTTTATTATTTCAAGCACAAACATGATTATCGCAAGTAGCCATTTGGACTATGTTTTTTATTTATTATCAAAATTTATTTGTATCTCACTAGAAATTTTCTTTTCACCCATTTCAAGCCCTGGGGGAACAATTTATCACTTTAATGTATAGACATATATAACATATAATAATTTGGGAGTTGCAACAGGTCGTAATATTTGTCTGTATGAGCGTATAGTCGTAATGTATACACCAAAATCGTAATGATTACGCTCAAATCGTAATGGTTGGTATCTCTGTTGCAAGCATCTCCCCGTGGACATAAAAGATCATCATGCCTAATTAGGTGCCCCCCGCTAGTACAGCGGTATATCTCCGGATTTACAACGCTAAAATCAGGGGTTCGATTCCCCTCGGTGGGCTGAGAAGATAGCCCTTTGTGGTTTTGCTATACGAAAAACACAAATACCTAATTAGGTGAAGGTTTATCAACAGGGGGCGAAGTAGTATAAATAAAGCAAATAACACCCGTAAAATACAAAACAGAAAATTTATATGTATCCTTGCATGGACCTAATGAGCCTCCATACTAATTTTACTGAAGATTCATTCACACCCTGCGAAGTTATTTCATTGCAGTATAAGTAATTATATTCATATAGATTATTAATGTTGTTTACTGACGTAGTAAACTGATATATAATACCTCAGCAAGTAAATACTTTGATAAATCGAAAAGTCCTTAACAGTTTCAAAAAGCAACTTTACAAACTGAAGTACTTTATTTTGTATTTCGCGCAAAGCTACACTGCGCTAGCCTTCCCTAATTGAGAAGAGTAAGGCTAGAGGGAAGCAGGTAGTCGTCACCACCCACCGTCGACTCTTGGGCTATTCTTTTACTAACGCATAGTGAGACTGACCCTCAAAAATAACGTTACCACGACTGAAAGGCCAAGTGTGTTTAGTATGACGGGGACTCAAACCCTCGACCCTCATATTGCGAGTCGAGTACCATGACCATCTGGTCATGGACAAATCCTATTTCAGCATGAGTTATCTTTACCTTTAAACTTCTCTCTATGCTGGTTAGCGTATCCACGTATCTTGAACTTTATTTGATTTGTGTATATAATGACATTTTCGAGGGTGCGGGTTCGAATCCCCGTCGCACCACACATGGCCGCGCTTTCAGCCATGGAAGTGTTATAATGTCATGGTAAATCCCACTATTCGTTGGTAAAAATAATAGCCCATGAGTTGGTGGTGGGTGGTGATGTCTAGCTGCCTTCCCTCTAGTCTCATATTGCTAAATTAGGGACGACTAGCGCAGATAGCCCTCGCGTAGCTTTGCGCGAAATTCAAAAACGAACAAACCTTTATTTTTTCAAAATTGTTCTTTATTTAACCGGTTTCGTGACATTATAGGCTATTCTTCAGTATAAAGACTATAAGAAAAACAATCAATTAACATATTTAAAGAAATTAATAAATTTCAAAATTTAAATAAAATATAGTGTTCGATTTTTTAACTTTTTTTAATTTATCATATCTTAAAATTTCTAAAAACTTTAGGTTACAAAATAAACGATCTTACAATAAATAGTTTCCACTCAAATCCTTTTGAAAACGAGTCTTTAAATTAACCATCAACATTAAAATATTTTTAACGTTGACAATAAAATTACTATAATACGTCATCAAAATTAACCAGATTACAGATATTTTTGAAAAATGCTTGAAATAATTTGTATGGAATAATCTTAAGTGTTTTAAGAGTTACTGCTTGATTTTCATTGGGATCTAGAAAAGGTCAGGTACTATTCACAGTAAACTAAAGATACGTCTGCAGTACGCGCCAAGATATTTGGAATTCTATTTATTAAAATCTCACATTCAAATGGCTTTTAATTAAATTTTACAGAAGTATCATACTGACCAATGAAATGTTTCAAAGATTTTCTTTTCACTAAAATTCTGAAAGAGAAAACTTAAAGAAAGGCTCGTCCAATCCGTTAAAACAATTAGAATTACAGAAATAAAAATGTTTACTGACTTGAGGTAACGACAGATCGCTGGTTTTCTAACATGAGAACTATGTAAATTAACTCTTGGTCTCAAATGAATAGTTTCTCCATTGTACAGTTTTCCACAAAGAGAATATTTTAAAACATAAATTATATGCTTAACATTACAACTAAAGAACTTTTTACTTTAAATTATTCCTTCCCTTTTGATCCAACACTTAAATTTACTAGTTCAAGAAACGTATTTGTACTCATTAAACAGTTTTTACATTCCGCAATAAATATCTTTTTCAGTCTTTACCTTAGAAAGTTTAAAAATTAACAATCTATATACATTATTTTACTGTGATGCTGCACCAGTTAAATAATAAAAAAAAACGTTTGGTACAATAGAAATAATTTGATTTCTTTTTACAGACGGAACGATATGCCCCCAGTGGCTTAGCGGTATGCCTGCGGACTTACAACGCTAAAAACCGGGTTTCGATACCCGTAGTGGGCAGAGCACAGATCGCCTATTGTGTAGCTTGTGCTTAATTCAAAACAACAACAGAACTAAATATATATATATATATATATATATACGAGAAAGTATTTACTTTAACGTCCAATATTATCATTATATTTACTTCTCATAATATACACACCTACTTTTACTTAAGGAACTTACTACTGAACTGAAGGGATCGAGAATGTGGAGAACTTAGGTTATTTCTGTTCTTTAGTATAGTATCAAGATAGCATCCAGGACCAGGAGAGAGCGTCCGATAGGGGGAGCAGCAGTTTCTGTGGTATCGACTACCAAACGGGCTTTTGATATGCCGATTTCCTCCAGAATTTGAACAAGAACTTTGAATTCTTGAGGGTTGCTCGATATCTGGAGAGCTTGAAGTAATCGACAACAAAGGGGGTAGACGGCGATTATTCCTCACTTGATTCCGTGTCTTGGACATTTTGAAGCTACGGGTGTTTGACGGTGACGGATACGAAGCTCGACGAAACACCTGATATATATATAGCAACAAAAAAACTAGTAAAAATGATCAAAGCTAGTACGTGATCTGTGATAGTCTAATGGAACTGAAAAAACAACAACACGCGAACTTGTAATAAACACAAAAAATAAAAGTTACCGTGAATATTACTTAATCATGTAAAGTACACATAAAGTTGATGTTACTGTGAATGTTACACATGTAAACGGTGTAAAGGTTATTGAAAATGTCATATTTATATAAAATATAAACACACAGTATACGTTCCTGTATAAGCAGAATATAAAGAGACAAAATTTAAAATTAAAGCTTCTTTTAGGAAACTAAGAATATAGAGATAATGGAGTCTACCTTACGTGGGTTAAACGGGTAGGTCAGAAAACCCTTGGTTTTGTATATAACTGATTCTAGTTTTGAACTACTGACTACAGGGAATATAGCAGGTTAGTAATACCTCCAGCTACAAGGGCTTTACACGGCTCTTTGAATTGAATAAAAGATAGATTGTCATTTTTTTAATGCGCTCACAGTAACATGTTCAGCGGTATCACATGTCTTGAAACTTATATACAGCCTGACTGACATGTTAATGAGTAGCTCACTTAGTATAATTGAACGGCAGATTACTAACCCTTGATGACCAGAAACCCACTTGAAATAAAAATGTATCTCAGAACGACTGGTATTAAACTTTTACTGATAAACAGAGAGCAGCGTTTCGACCTTTCCATTACTAACTGTTGTGCAGAAAGTACTAAATATATAATTAGATTAATCGACAAAACAGTTTTTGTTTGATATTTTTGTCTAAGAACATTTTGGGGAGAAGTTCTATAGCTTGAAAACCAATCCCTCTATAAGTTCCACTTTACCAGGAAATGTTTTAAATCTTTATTGAAAATAACGTCTTTTCTTTTTCATTTCTGCTCGTTACAAGCTGTTGGGATGATTAGAAAGTCTAGATGTGAAATTGAAACATTACAAAATGTGCACCTCTTTGTGTGCGTGTGTGTATATACATATACATTTTTTGTAGAGAATTTTAATACTGATAGACTTAAGTACATTAAAACAAAATCAAAATGAAAGGCTGCGTTAAAAACAGCAAATCCAAACCTCTGACTAATTATATTAGTTTGTTATAACTTAAAAACAAGCCGAAACAAAAAGTAAAGTAAAAAACGCTGCACTAATTGAAAGGATCCCAAGGTACAAGCTATAATATAGGATATAAAATGTACCATAGGTTTTGCAGGTGGCAGCGGAGTAGGACCCACGTTGCGGTGGGATACACCATCTATCAGTCTTAACCTCCATTCGCCAGTCTCATATAAAGAAATAAAATAAAGTGAAATTAAAATAATATATGTAGAAATAGAAATTAGGAGAGAGAGATGTGGGTGCTCAAGCCCACAACATCCTACTTCTATATCACCCGTCATTGCTTGCAGACAGTTGTGAACTGCTCTCCAAATTAAAGAAGAAAATACGGTACTACCATTTGGGAGTAAGTAAGTGAAATAAACTTACCTCTTGAAGTTAGCATTTCGGTCCCCATTATGGGAGAAAGGTACTAACTGGTAGCCCAGTAAATGAATTATACTTGTATGAAGGGTCCCATTCTGGCATCTGAATTAACTAGCATAATTCCCAACCCCCACCCATTAGGTATACTGCAACTATCACGCTCTAAACAAGCATTTGTATGCAGTAAGGTGTACATCTGCATAAAGTAGTGCCAAGTTGTTAAATGACCTTATTCACAACTAGAAACAGTTATTAGAAATTTTAGTTAAATTTCTTTGATTTTTTTATTTCTTTATACTTATTTAATACATTTTTATATGTTACAGAATAGTTGAATAATTTGATTTAAAGTTTCTTTATTAAATCCATTAACCATTAATTTTTGTATCAGTATTTTAACATCACTGATAAAATAATGTAATTTATTACAAATTTTACAATATCTGAATTACTGCGAAGTTATAATGTTTATAATAGAAGGGTGTGGTACAATACTAGTAAAAGAGGGTAAATCATAAATTGGAAAGGCAAAATATTTTCTTTCATCAACAATATTTACATTGGCATCCTTATCAATCATTTTAATTTCTAAATCTGAATAATGTGCTTCTGATATTATTTGGTAAAGTATAGCCCGGGATTTAGTGATGACTAGCTTCTTGCCTCTCATTTATCAGCTTAAAACTATAGACGGCCATTGCAGGTAGCACTTGAGTTGGTTTGCACGAAATTCAATAAACAATTGTACAAATAAACTACTGGAAAATGAAACACTGTTCAGCTCGTTGATTTAGTAACCATGAATAGCATATCAAAGCTTATGAACAGAAAAGAATGGGCCAACGTCCAAGCTTTAACCATTTCTTTGCCTATTTCTGTAAACTTTCAAATAAACTTTACGTGAATTAATTTCAAAATCTAATTGTTTCTTGTTTCCGGCAAGTTTCACCTCGTGTCATTTTAAGTAGTAGCTTTAGGTTAAGGGCTGTTCAAGAGTATATATAGAATAAAAACGCGGTGCTGAATGGTTGTAGTTACAGGTGTTAGTTTACATTAATATTTCAAAACGCCAATTCCAACGATGTTGCAATGACCATTATCAAGGCTCTGTTTTAACAAATCTAGTGCATACACCCACATGTGCATGTTTTATAAAGTCCAATTCATCTAATGGCTTTCAACTTATTTCTTCAGTTTGTAAGAGTTTAATATAAAAATACTCTATTTTTTATAAGAGATCTTAAACCCTTTCTTCAACAAAAGATAACGTAAAGGAACTTAAGTTAGTAGGCTTATACGAAACATTTTCTTGCACGAAATCTTTTATTATATCTTGTCAAGCCTAAGATTAAATAATGCTGAAAGTGCTTAATATAAAGTGACAACAAATTAGCAAATGGTCTGTTTAAAGTACGAAATATGTATAAACAGATTGATCATTGATTTTCAAGTACTGAATATATAAGCAGAATAATCCATGTTATTTTCAGTATTGAATATTAGTACCTTGTTGTTAAAAGAAATTAATGTAAAAAAAGACAGATTAGCAACAGTTTGTAAACTGTTAACTGTATACACAAGTTAAATAATGTATTGTTGGAGGTGTTAAATATTAAACACGACAGAGCACTAAATTATTTAGTTTTAACTTTAAAATTTTTTAATAGATTAATAAATGATTTGTTAAAACTGCTATGTATAAAAAGACAATTGATAAACATATTGTACAAGCCATTGTACTATTTATTGACTTATTTATTGTCTTTTTATATTTAGTTATTTCTACAGAAGAATAGTTGATATACTATACTATCTCTTTCTGATTTACTGAAAGCACTAAATGTAGAGACAGCAGAATGATTAACCTTTGTTGAAAGAACTAGACATAAAGAGACAACAGACTGATTAATCTTCTTTGAAAGAAATAAATCTAAAAACAATAAATCAGTAGATTAATAAGTAATTTCTGTTAGAAGTACAAAATATATAAAC
Source organism: Tachypleus tridentatus (assembly GCF_004210375.1). NCBI lineage: Eukaryota > Metazoa > Arthropoda > Merostomata > Xiphosura > Limulidae > Tachypleus > Tachypleus tridentatus. Next base: position 137,023,203 of record NC_134834.1, read on the forward strand.
ATATTAATCAATATTTTAATAAAAATAATAAAGGGGCAACTGACTACTAAATGTCTTGTTAAAAATGAGACAATAGATTAACTAAAATTTTGTTAAAAGTAATACGAATAGACAGACAATGGATTAATCAGCGTTTGTCAAAAGTACGAAACATTAAAAAATAACAAGTTTGTTAATATTACGAACTTACAAATAAAAAAATGAAATTATTATTAAAGGCACTACTTATAAAGAGATAACATATTTAAGTGCGTACCGTTGACACTATTAAGTATAAGTTAACATCAAGTTTAGATACTATTAACTGGAAATTTTACTATTAAGAAAGAGTAGACGAATACATTTTTAATTAGTGTTCATAAAGCCAAGACTGCGTGAACCTTTATCGTGTAGGTGAAAGTTGGAAACTTGGTAACTTGTAGATTAAAGTTGTAAGAAATATTATAATGTGGGAGGAAATCGGAAGTTTGGTATCCAGCAGGTCAAGATTTAATGTAACGTTACCGTATGAGAGAAAGGTGGTAGTTTCATATCAGGTAAGTCAGATTTCTATGAAAGGTTATCACACAAAAGGAAATTTGATGTTTGGTATCCAGTGGATCAGGGTTGTACGAAATATTATAATGTAAAAAGATACCCAAGAGAATCGAGTAGGTCAGCACTATATAAAAGGTTATCGTGAGAAATTTGGAAGCGTGGTTATTTTTTTAGGCCAACATTTTATGAAAGTTTACGTAGACAGAAGTTGGAAGAGGTCCAGTAGGTGACGGCTGTTTAAAAGGTTATCATTTAGGAAGAAGTTAGAGAGAGTACAATAGGCGAAGGTCATATAAAGGTTATCGTGTAAGACGAAATTAGAGGTTTCTGATGCAGTTGGATATGGCCGAATGAAAGTTATATGATATGAGAGAGATTGGAAGGTTGGTAGCGAACTGGATACAGTTGTGTGAAAGATTACCATGTTGGTGTCGGTTCATTTCAAAATCTTACTAACAATCTCTTTCAATAAATGTTTGCCTTATATTATTCATCATTTTCATCGCTATAATTTCAACACCTTACCTGTTTAGAAAGCGGCGGTAGGCGACCTGAAATTGCTAGCTGCACTGGATCAACACTCAACCATTGACGATTTGAAGCCACGATTCTTACAGGTTGACTTTCCCCTCGCGCTTTCGTGCGCATCAGGGAAATGACGTTTTGATATTTTCCTCTTGTTCAATTAACCTTTACCAGTCAGTGGAAGTTGACGTTTCCCCTAAACTACACTAATAATAGCGTCATGGCGCAGTACAAAGTATTATGAGAACGCGATAAGGCGTCTCTACGATAAGAATAACATAGATATGTTATACAGTTCTCTATGGAATGAAATGTCTTATATATCCATACCCTTGAACGTCAAGTGGTAGTTAAATACATTTATCCTTACTTTCACTTAGTTAAGAAATGTTGGTTACCATTAGAACAAAGGTTTCCTGTTAACACCAGTTGAAGGTATAAGTCTAATAGTAACCATCGAATTGAACTGACGTATCGCTCTACCAAGCCCACATATTTAATTGGCTTTCGTGTTTCACTGCAGCTAACTTCATTGAACAAAGCTAACTATACAAGTGATGTGACGTGACGTCAGAACACTTCAAAATAACAACTAGGCTTTAGGATGAGATTAAGCACTATCACAAAATACAATGTTTTGTTTCACTTAAGAATATTGCTTTTATATGACTTCTTTCATTAGAAGCCACGTCTATATTTAAACTGTCTTTCTTCTTGCAAACGTTTTAAGTTTACTTTAATACCTTTTTATTACATACATATGTGAATCTTAAAAGTAATTTTTCTTTCATTTTGCTTTTGAGCAGAGTCCAGCTTTAAGGAAAAGGTAATAAAAGCGTTTGCCTACGGCGTCGAAAATTTCGAGGGCGCCAAACGAGATAACCTATCACCTACCAACCGTGTTATAATGCCTATTTTTAAACTGTTTTTCTATATGGCTTTATAGATTACATGTGCAGATTCCCGTTTCTAATATAAATGTATTTCATCTCAAATGCTTTTATTATTTTTCTTCTAGGCCTATTTTTAAACAAAGCGTCTTTTTTCCATATGGTTTATTTCATTATTCATAAATGGCTGCTTTTAACCTACACACATTTTCTTTCTTAATTTTTTTTAAAAATATTTTACTTTTAAACCTACTTTTAAAGTATCTTTCTTTGACAGAACTTTTTTGATTATACGTACATGTCTTCTTCAAATTACATATCTTTCTCCCATATGACTTATCTGGTTATATTTCTAAGCCTATTTTTAAACGAAGCATCTTTCTTCTTTACGGTTGCTTTAGTTTTAAGTACATTGCTGTCTTTATGCCAATTAATCTTCGTTCTTTTATATGAGTTCTTTGATTTTGCACATACGCCTATTTTAATTACATAAACATTTTCAAAGTAAGCATATTTTTATAAGGATATTATGTATATGTGTATGCGTGTACCTATTTTGTGTTGCTACTGTTAATTATTTTCTGAACGCAGATTAATATATTTTTGCTATTTGTAACGCTCACTAAATGTAACATAATTCTTATTATTAGTTGCGTTCTAAACGCAGTATAATATAATTATTGTTATCACTTTTCAACTATATATAACGTGATAAACTGTGCACGTGGCTTGTATCACAACTATTTCTATATTGTGAGCTGTTTATGGTATTAGTTTCAAAATTTGAAGAGTATGAGAAAAGGTGTTTATGTGACTGGCATTAAGATTCGTGTTCATATTATGAATTGTATTTATGTAACTAGAGTTAAACTCAGGCTGATATGATGCGCTATCTTTTTATTTAATTGAATTTGGAACTCGAGGCGATAAAGTGGAAAGTGTTTAAATGACTGAATTTAAAACTTATTCTATGTGGCGCAAATTGTTATAGTCTCTGTTGATGTGACTGAATCTTACTCATGTGGCTTGAGCGATGACGATAATTTGATATAACGACGTTATTAAGGATTTTATGAACAATCACACACTTTAGGTTACTCTTAGTACATGTTTTCTCTAACTAGAAATTGTCAGTTCTCAACTACTTGAAAATAAGTTCATATAGTACGACCGTCGTTCTCGGAAAATTCGGTAAAGGTGCTATTTTATGCCGCATATAACCTGTAAAGCCAAAGTTCAATATATGGTGGTATAGTGGTAATGTTATTGCTGTCAAGATTTGCGATAAAAAGTGAACATTGTTCTATCCTCTTTAACTTAGTATATTGTTATTGTATACATTTATACTTTATGTTTTTTTTCGTAGTTTTATGTTTTTAGTTGATTTTCTTTAAACCGTTTACTATACGCTTGACCTCTTTCTCTTCAAATATAACACTCACGAAAGTGGTAATAGGGTATTAGTACCTGAAACAAAAATCTTAAATATAATACAAAGTAGATCACGAAGGAAAAGTATCTGTATATTGTAAAGTATGTTAATAATTTTCTAGTACTACGAGTTCTGTTTTTGTTTCACTTGAAATTTAAGACTATATGCAGCTACTACAAATACGTATATAAATATATGTTTTTACACTGAAACTAAATCAGATGCATATATGAAATAACTAATTTATATTTAACATTTTCTTAGGATTATTTTTCTTTTAAAAAATAAAGAAGGTAAAAACCAACAGAAACTCTAGGGTTTCAAGCTTTTAATATCCGACTTTCAGCTGTTATCACTGAGTATTGTTTTCAAATAATTCAGCTTAAATAGGTTCTATTGCTACCACAAGAAACCTTGGTACTGTTTATGCTTTTTTAAAAATCGCTTATACATATATATCAACATAACTACACTTCATTACAGAACTTCTGAGTTTGTGAATTCTAAGTGACTTAAAAACAAACTTGTCTATGTGTGTGTGAAAGAGAGAAAAGCCTGTCTTACTACAGAATGATAACTTAACTTTTATACTGCTGATGAATCTAAACAAAGAAACCAGAGGCTTTCCTTAGTCGTTATAGTGAGTTACATAGCAAAACTGTACCGCTGTAACTTATATTTACGCAAAGCCAACTTATGTTTATAATTATACACTTTCATTGCTTTTTTTAATTCCAAAATTAAATAATAGCTGAATGTTAATTATAGCATTTAAATTGTGTCGTTATTACACTACTTGATATTTTTGGTCTAATTGAAACAATACTTTGCTAAACAGGTCTCTATATACGCACATACAAAAATAAACAGATAAGTCAAAATGTGAAGTGTCACGTTTAATCATAATGACGTATTCTACTCGCATCTCCGTCTAAAAATTTCTTATAGATGTATCAGCTAGAAACTGTGAGAGGTTTCGTTAGCACGTGTACTTATAATATTGAGAATGTATACGTATGTTATAAAAATGATTTCATTGATTGTATCATCTATAAAGGAGCAGATTACTGGAAAGCCTAGTTTGATTTTTCATAATCTGATCAAAGAAGACATTCCTTTCTGATTAAGGCGAACACCTGGAATTATACTATTTGTGTGTATGTGTTTTCTTATAGCAAAGCCACTTCAGGCTATCTACTGAGTCCACCGAGGATAACTGAACCCCTGACTTTAGCGTTGTGAATTCGTAGACTTATTGCTGTACAAGCGGAGGACAAACTATATGTATATATTGGATGCAAACAAGGTGAGACATGCATTCGTTTGACCTCATATAGTCAGTGGTTAAGATACAACAGGCACGTGTCCGTAAATCTTTCAAGGTATTTCAAAATTGTATAAATTACAGAACCGAACATGACAAGCAACTATGTTTCCAAAATAGCGCTTCATTGATTTTTTGAGCTATTACTTGTACGTCACCAAAATACTACTTGATTAATTTCTTGGTATACTATTTGTATTTATGAAAGCCCTTTCAACCGTTTTCATCATAGATACGTTAGACGACACCCTTTGTATACATATGAGATAATTATGTTTGTAGTAATTATTAAATTAAGCCAAACATCGCCTACTTTCTGGTATTGATATTTATGGTAAATATGCTAAAGCTATATGCCTCCGACATACTTTTGAATTACTGGTAGCCCCATTGAGAGGCAACCTGCAATCTACCATTCACACTAATAAGATGACAGTTACTCTTGTAACGCACCCACGTCATATTTTGTGGTGTCATGCGGATTAAAACCCGGATCGCCAACTAGAGCTCTAACCTAAATTTTGTTTGTTTTAAATTTCGCGCAAGTGCTATATCGCTAGCCGTCCCTAATTTAGCACTTAAGGACAAGAGGGAAGGTAGCTAATCATAGCCATCCACCGCCAACGTTTGTAGTGTTTTTTTTTTCTCTAACGAATAATGAAATTGATTGCACATTTTTATAACACTTCCGCGGCGAAAATGGTAAACATATTTGTTAAGACGAGGATTCGAACCTGCGACCCTCAGAGTGCACATCAATTGTCCGAACAACCTGACCATGCTACGATACTAGACTCAGATTTAATTAAATCAAATATGAATAAAGAAAGAAAATCAATAGATTGTTAAATACATTTTATTACTTCCTTATCGTGCACTAAACCATTGACCTAAGAAAAAAAGTATACAGGTATATATTGTGACCATTAGAGAAAGCTGCACTTCTTTTGCGCATGATAAAAGTTGCGTGTTGCCTGTACTGCATGCAGTCTGCTATATATTAATAACAAAACTGAAGAGTCATGTTTTATCTTTATTTCAGATCCACTTTTCGAATATCTTCTTTACTTTAGTTTCTGTTTTCGTCAACTCCTTTGATATGAAATAGCAAGCCAGCATGTTATCAGTTTATTTCTAAATTAATCTCATATTCTTAAAATACAAATAGAATATCTGAAAGAAAGTGTATCATTCTATCTCCGCTGGCTGTTACTTAGTTGGTTTAGTTTGAATTTCGCACAAAGCTGCTCAAGGGCTATCAGCGCTAGCCGTCCCTAATTTAACAGTGTAATACTAGAGGGAAGGCAGCTAGTCATCACCACCCACCACCAACTCTTGGGCTACTCTTTTTTACCAACGAATAGTAAGATTGATCGTCACATTATAACGCCTCCACGGCTGACAAGGCGAGCATGTTTGTTGTGACGGGGATTCGAACCAGCCTTAACCTACCTGGCCATGCCGGGCCGCCGATACTTAAGACATACACAAAGTTTTAGTCTTAACGCATAAATATGAACAATATGCTACATAAATAAGAGCTTAAATTAAAGTTGATTTTTAAATACGTACATTTCATGTCTTAGTGTACAACTGTTAATATAAGTGAAAATTTGTTATAATAAGTCGAAACATAATAATATTATATATAATGTGTATACAGTAACATAGATAACTATAGAAATGGTGAGGAAAAAAAGGTATAAAAGAAAAAAATAATACAGGAATGTCGAAAAAAAAGACAAAAATCGCGGCATGGGTTTCGGTTTAAAATTACTTTATTCAAGCCGAAGCTTAGGGGCAAATATTACTCGGGGCGCTCATAAATTCCTTTCCCTTTGTCCCCCTCTCGATTTGGATGTGTTGGTGGGCTTAACGATAAGAGACTAAGATGGAATTAAATTTTTGGACAATGGTATGGTCAGGACGGCATAGGATCATTAGATATGGAGAGGGGGGAATCGGGAGACCCAGAGAAAACGCGCCGATATAGCCAGATATATCCTGTAAGACTAACTTGATAAAAAAGGAAGGACTTTGTGGTAGAGATTTATGTTTTTTGAAGTCTTTCATGGTATGTAGGTCACGGAGTCGAGGTTTCGGGTGGAAACGAAGAGAGGTTCATGGGATAAGACGTGGCCAGTGGTGAAGTCTGTTGAGTTCAACTGAGAGAGGGTGAAGATTGGTCCGGATTTGACAGTCGTGAACAGAGTGTATTCTGACTGGTTTACTGTGAGGCTTAAATGGTTAAACTTCTGCTCGTCTTTTCCTCCGTGTTATTTGTGTTTGGGTGGACTGTTCTTGTTTTATTTCCTGTGTGGACGTAGTTTGAGTTTCTTGATCTCTTGTATTTGCACTGTGGATTGTGGAGGTGTGATGGGCGGTGGGTTATGGTATTGGATTAAGGAGGATGAATCATGGAGGTGTACTGGTACAGATGAGATGTTGGAGAGGTTTCCGATACGGTTTATTGGCTTGGAAATAGTGGAAATCAAGAGAGCAGTCACTGATGAGGATGCAGATAGCAGTGACTTGAAAGGTCGTGACAGCTTTGACAGAATGAGTGGGTGAACCTGTTTTGCTGGATTTTATTTGGACTGCATGTATTGTTGAATATGTGGAACATGAAAGAGCTTGACGGGTACCTTCTGTAGTGAATGAAGGGTGGACTTTTTAAAGGAAGATTGTGTAGTGATGAACGCTACTTTTAAGGGGATGACTGGTGACGAATGTCAGAGTTAGCAAAGGTATTCGAGATCTTCGGGCGTCTTATGATGAATAAGTAAGTCTCCCTTGCGAAGAAGACGGGTGCTTTTGGGGTAAACGCGGCTTGGAGTTTGTATCTACGGACGAAGTTGGCGGTATCATGTGGAGGGAAGTGGAGGGGCCGCCTGGCGATTATTATCAGGGACGTGGGATAAGATGCTGACAGGAAGTATGGTCAGTACCAATCAATACCAATCTGTGAAAATAAGCCGCATAAAAGTAAAATTGCATGTTGGTAAATTAAATTGTGAATTTTTGTCCTTAACCATTCAAAAAGTGCTACACTAACATATAAAGCCCATTACAGCGCTGGCAGTTATATACCATGTCCATTTGTAGTACTGTATTTCCATTCATAGCTTCTGAGACTGAAATAACTACATGATAAGCGTGCAGAGCTCAAAGTTTTCTTTGGTCAAGACTGCTTCAGAAGAAAAAGTGCAGTACGATTCTGTGTTACAAGAAAGCTGTACTGAGAAACAGAAGGTACATGCAATTAGCACTATTAATAGTTGAAGTAGTCGAATCAGGAAACCTAAATTATTCATAAACTATGCTAAGTATTTCAGGGTATCTTATTTGTGAGATGGATGGCGGTTGAATACAGAACTTTTAAACGACCTCGCTTTATACACTGGCGTGAATGTTACCTGGACAACAGAAACGCACGCATTAATATTGTATGTGTACCTGTGATAAAATCGCTGATGATAAAAAGTAACTAACCAAGAAGGTTGACATGGCGAGGATCGAGACGTGTGATCTTTACGAATCACTTCATTTTGTATTGATAACTGTACGGTAGCATGAAACCGTGATGTGATGCTCCGTGTAAAGTTAAGGGCTCATATACAAACTACTTGTTCGTTCAACAACATATTCCCTTCTTTTTGTGAGAGTGTTTTAAACCTTTAATAAGTTCACTCTCTGTCATTACGTGTTGTTTGTGACTATCTGATACATGTCGCCTGTGGCTTTGTATAATTTTATCTTACTATAAACATATATATGTATATAAGAATGAATCGTGATTGTAAATGGCAAGGAAATAAATACTGAAGACAAGCTGTTTATTCATCATGACATTTAGGTCACTAATTGCAATTTTTAGGGAAGTATCAATCTGTCTGAAGCTATAAGTCACTAAGTAAATATTATGAATTATCAGGATACTTCAGAAGCGTACGCTCAATGGCTGAATCATGTTGAGTGGTGGAGACAATGACGTCATAATTTTGCGAAGTGGCACCAGCGGACGTGTTGCTAGAAATGACATAAGGTGATTAGCAGAGGGTGTGTTGATAGTGGGAAGGGTGACATCATATTTTATGTTTCTCTTCAGAGGGTAGGATTCTTTCGACAGATAGTATTCCTAGATGGATTTGTGTTACTAAAGATAATATTTGTATAGGCGAATAGCATTATAAGGCTGATGGTCTTACTAAATATAGTGTTTTTATTGGTGGGTGGTGTTACAAGGCGGATTTTGTTACTAGGGGCACTGTTACTAGGCAGATATTATTTCTAAGGATAGGGATCTAAATTTAAGTACATGTAGTGAAAAGTAAAACTGTTATATTGCTTGTGTTTTTCAGTAAACAATTAACTTACATATGCCATAAAAAATTCTGAATAAAGTAAAACAAATATTTTAATACAGTGTTTGTTTATTTGTTTATTTTGAATTTCGCGTAAAACTACAGGAGAGCTATCTACGCTAGCCGTTCCTAATTTAGCAGTATAAGACTAGATGGAAGGCAGCTAGTCATCATCACCTACTGCCATCTCTTGGGCCAATCTTTTTACCAAGGAATAGTGGGATTGACCATCACATTATAACTCCCCCACGGCTGAAAGGACGAGCATCTTTGGTGTGATGAGGATTCGAACCCGCGTCCCTCGGATTACGAGTCTAGTGCCTTAACCACATGGCAATGTTGAGCCAGGTAGTAAATCTTCAGATTTGCACTGTTACAATCAGTGGTTCAGTTCCCTTTAGCGGACACAGCAGATAAACCGCATTTTGTTAAAGCAAAATTAAACTATTGTTTTTTTTTTATTTCTGTAATCTTTGTGCCTCTATCTGAAGCAAAATATTTCTTTATTTTTTGCCCTTTTCTGTAGCTCAGAAGTACAATTACAAGTATGTAATGCTAAAATTGTGGTTTTGATCCCTTTGGTGAGCGTAACGCAAATAGCTTATTGTTAAGCTTTAGGATTAGCGACAAATAATCAATATTTGCAGTTAGAAAATTAAAAATAACTATTAAAATTGTTTCATTTATTTATTTAGACATTATAAATAAAACTATTAGAAAGTGTTTATTTACCAGTTGTATGGTTGGTATTATATTATGATTTTACAATAAACAACAAAAATTATATTATTTATAAATTAAAAAAACAAACAAACAATTCTCCAATATAGAGTGGTTGCAGCTGTTGCATTTTGTTTTATAAATTATGTTAGTGTTGTGTTTGTACCTGGTTTTTGAATAAATTTAGTGTTTACTGGAATGTTATGTTTTGTTATAAGTTTTTTACAAATGTTGGTATGCAGCATATGGAACATATGGTATGCAGCAGTATAAGGTTTTGTAGTTTGTTGTATCTTGGGATTATTATCGTTTGTTTGTTGTTGATCTAGGTTTGTGTGTATAATTTTTTCCACGGTTTTTGGAGGAAATGTGTTGATGTTGATGAAGTGTTGTTTTATTTTGTTGATTTCGTCGTTAATTTTATCGAGTGAACTTAGTTTTGTGGCTGTGTTTATTTGGTTTCTTAATATGTTGAATTTTTGTTTTCTTTCATATGCCGAGTCCTAGCAAAGGTATAGTCCAATATAGGTAAATTTTCTATGAATTTCTGTTTTGAATTGTGTATCGGTTCTTGTTATCTGGAGATTGAGAAATTTATTTATTCCTGTTCACAGGTGAACTTAATGTCGGGGTGTATAGAATTAACGTGGTGAAAAAAACTAAGTATTTGTTATGTAGATGTAAATCCAGCAATTGTAACGTCAACATATCTGTACCAGTATAGTGATGGGTTTAGAGCCGAAGTGATCGCATGAGATTCAATCTGTGTCACGAAATTGTTGGCTAGAATTTGTAACGCGAGACTGTTCATACCTAGGCCACTTATTTGTAGGTAGTTTTGGCGGTAGTGAATTCTATAAGGGTTGCTGGAGATGTGTATCAGTGAGTTGGGGTCTTGGATATAAAGTTCTAAATCTATCTTGCAAGGTTTAGTGATGAGGATTTCTGTAAAAACTGTCAAAACTGGCAATTAAAGTTTTATTATTTAGTTGATTAAGAATAGCTTTAAAGTTAAAAAAAAGTATTTGAAAGAGGAACCAGCTGATGTTACACATTTAAAAAATGACCACGGTCTGTATTTACCGAGTTTGTAGTTAAATAATTCATACGTCGACATTACGGGTCGTAGTGGACAATCAGGTTTGTGAGGTTTGAGGGTGCTGTATAGTTGTGGTGTGCGTGAGTTGGCCCTGCTTTGGTAAGAATGAAGGTTTTCTGATATTGTGTTGTTTTTTCAGTTGTA